>NC_047138.1:23633188-23814529 GCF_009829125.3 Periophthalmus magnuspinnatus | reverse complement strand
TGATGGAGAAATTGCCAAGGACACCTCCAGCTTAATCCTTGATACAGTAGAGCATCATTCTCATTTATCCTATCAACCAGCACAATTCGGGCAAGTGGGCCAGCTTGTCTCCATGGGAATAATGTTTCTTTGGCTGAAATATTCCACAGTATGACATAACACATATCTATCTCCATGGTTAATGTTTCAAAGTATGGTTTTAATTTTCTAATCCTGCGAGTGATGTGCCACCTCCATAAAGTTGCATGGTGTTACTTTAATTCCTTGTAATAGCAATAACATCAACATTCAACAATGGCAAGGTCTACTGAATAAAGTCCTGTATGCTATCTGCACACCGCACAATCCCATGCTTGATTTGCCATAAGTTAGCCATATATTTTCATGCACTGATCTTGTCTCTGTCCCTCCCACAGCTCCAGCGGGAGCATACTACCCGGCGCAGCAGTTTCCCCCCTCGGTGCAGCCCACACCCGTTCTCATCAACCCTGGAGCCCAACAGCAACAGCCCCCTCCTCAGCCCCCTCAACACATCCCCACCAAACGTGAACGCAGACAGGTACATGTGTTAAGATGCATTTTTCTGTTCCTTAAAGCTGCACTGTGTAACTTTTCTGGTGAAATGTCTGCCACCTATTTGTCTCCATGGAAATTATTGCGCTGTCCGGAATGATTCACAGTATGGCTTAACTTATCTTTCTCCATGGATGCAAGCAGGTGACGCCAACAAACCAAGTTATAGGTTAGGTCTGTGGAGAGGTGAAGATGTTCAAAGTAATAATGCATGCAATGTTTTTCAAGGTATGGTTTAGCAATAAAAAACTTTAATGAAATGGATATGAGATCGATATGTTTAATGCCATACTGTGGACCATTCCAGAAAAAGCAACATGGGGACAAGTAGCTGATAGACCCTTCACCCAAAAGTCACACAGTGCACATTTGCCTATCAGGTAGCTCAAACCAACCCAGCAATTAACAACATTTAATGTACCTTTGCAATAGACAACAGACATGCCAAATAGCTACTGTATAAAACTCAAATACAGTGCAGTACAGACAAAACACTAGGTACACTATGGTACAAGGTAGACAAGGTACACTATGTATGCCTTGTCTCCATGGTTGTTGCCTTTGCCTAGAATGGTCCAAAATACCTCCACCTACCTCCATAAAGACAAGTATATAATCTATCTTCATAAAGACAAGCAGGTGACAGCATCAGACCAATGTACAGGTCAGATCATTGGAAAGGTGACCCTTCATTCACTTAGAATGTTAGTTTTCAAGGTATTGTGATTGTAACACCAGTAATTAAATACATGCCTGACAGATACATTTTATGCCATAGTGCAGGGGTGGCGACCGCGCGGCTCTCTGCCAATAGGAATGCGGCTCGTATAATATTTTCTATATACTGCAGCTCTTTGCATTGTCTCATGTTTCACTTATTTTTTCTCTCTTAAAACACATTAAAATCCACCAGGGCTTATCAAAACAAATAATAAACAATATATAAAAACTGATTTATCAGCTTTTTTTTACACTGCGTCTGACACGTGACCGCTCGTCATCTGCGCGGGTTACGTCTAATGCCGGGAAAATAAGTAAACATTTCATGCGCGTGCAGACTGTCAAAATGGCAAAATGCAAAACTAAACGAAAATATGAGGATGAACACAGCACATTTCTGGAAGAACGGGAAGATGCTTACTTTTTTATTGAACGGAATGGCACATCACTCTGTTTAATCTGCAATACTACAATATCACATTTCAAAGCTTCAAATCTTCAGCGTCATTTTAGCACTCTCCAGGCTCATATGGACAAGGAATTCCCCAAAGTTTCTGAACTACGCAAGCACAAACTGAACACCTTGAAAAGACAGTCTCAAATGTTTCAACAATTGAACAAGCATGGAGAAACTGTGACACTTGCATCCTATAAAGTGGCGTGGAAGATTGCCCGTGCTAAAAAAAAAAACGTACAACGGAGAGTTTTTAAAACAGTGTTTTGTGGATGTAATTGAAACCTTGGCTCCAGATAATAAAAAAATCCCACTGAGATTATCATCCCATCACTCCAACAAGGTAAGAATGTGATGTGGTTTGGAAATAACACCTGACTTATGCTTGTGTTAATATTTTAATAAGATAAACCTTTATTAGTCCCACAGTGAGGAAATTCCAGTATTGCACCGCACAGTTAAAGAACAGAAGGATAATGGTGCATGCAATAAAACAAGATATATAAATTGGGGGGGGGGGGTGTTTGACAGAGTGAGAGAAAGAGAGAGAGGAAGAGATGCCTGTGTGTGTGTGTGTGTGTGTGTGTGTGTGTGTGTGTGTGTTTTTATGTGGGGGGGTATCTGACCTCTGGGTAGGTGCTGTGTTAACTCTGGCTAAGCTGCATTTGATGGGTGTGTTGAGGGTGGACACTTATCTTGAAATGAACAGAAGTACAATGCTTGCTGTTTTGTAAGGAGAGGAGTGTTTTAAGGGAAATAATATGGTTGTAATTGTGTGTGTGTGTGCGTGTGTGCGTCTTGGCAGGTCAGTGCGTCGTGTGGGTCTTTGAGTGTTACGGTTGAAAATTTTTGGCTCTTTGTACCTAACTTGTTCGCCACCCCTGCCATAGTGGAACATCTCATGGAGACCATCAGGTAGTATACCCCTACCACAAACATTGCATAGTGCACCTTTAAATCTTGAATGAAATGTAATTATTACAACTATATAGTTACTTTTTTGTCCTTCCTCAGTACTTTTTAGTATATTTTCTTTTCAGCTTTTTTGTGCTTAATTGTTCTACTAAAGAAGATATAGTATAGTATTGAATAAGATTGTTCAGCAGAGGATCCTTGAAACATAACTTTATTTTAAATGGAAAATGTTTTATCAGCGTTATTTAGTCTTTATCTTTGGTGCTTGTTGTCAATAATTTCATGAGAAAATTCCAGATTGACACAGCTCTCTGCGTGACATAACTCTCTCTATTCATTTTACATGTGCTTTCTCGCCCCCTTTAATGATTAAAAAATGTGCTAAAACCTGGCAGAAGATCGTGTGGCGTGGATATCTGTTAAATGTACAGACAATGGTAAAATCTAAATTTCAGAGTTCAGCTTGTGAGAAATTCCAGTATTAATTAGAAAACTAGTTTGAACATTTTTGTGGTTGTGGAAATGCTGCATAATATTGTACTCTGCATATGCGTTATATTTGCAGATGAATATCACTGATATCACGAGAAGGTTTCATGTATCAGTAAAATTTTCTGATCTATCAAGCTGATTATTTTTTTCTATCATCATCGAACCCTCCATATAGTATGTACGTTCTTTATGTAATAGTAGAGTTCTTTAAGAAAAACAATTTAGTTCAGCGTTGGCGACATATATGGCCAATATATGTATATTTCCACAAATTTATATTTATGTATTTTAGATAGAGCTCTTAAATTACAATTAATTGCAGACTTAAATTGCGATTAATCGCATGTTGCACGTGCAAAGATCAAAAAACTATATAATAGTGTATTTTGGCTCCTAAATAACTCTTTATTTTATCATTTAGGCCTAAATGTACTCTAGTATTCACCCAGCACTTTCCTGTTTTAATTATGGGACCAGTTATTAAATTTTTTTAAGCTAAATACTATCAAAAGGCTCAGTATTAGTCCATTTTATTATTTTTCTAATGTCTACATTCAAATATAGAATTGTAGAGTTTTTTTTGGTTTGTTTTATGTTTTTTTACCTTTTGAACCTGAAACAATATGTTTATACAGGGTTCCCTCATTTATCGTGGGGGTTATGTTCCAAAAATAACCCGCTGTAAACGAAATCTGCAAAGTACAAAACTTTATTTTTTACAATCATTATATATGTTTTAAGGCTATATATATCTTCTTTGAGCCCCTGGTATTTCTCTAGTTTCTCATGTTCTTTTTTCCTGATGTTCCCATCAGTGGACATCGTACTGCGATGTCCACTACAACAGCTTTGCTCTGTTGTTTATCCACCACCACAGTGTCCGGTTGGTTCGCCATCACCATTCTGTCAGTCTGTATCTGGAAGTCCCACAGGATCTTGGCTCGATCATTCTCCCTGCAGTTATGTCCCGGATTGTCTCAGAGGCCTCTTTGCACAGCCTACACCTTGGGTCCTGTCTGGTGTGGTAAATCTGGGCCTCTATCGCTTTGGTGCTCAAGGGCTGCTCCTGTGCAGCCAGTATGAGTGCCTCTGCGCTGTCCTTCAGTCCAGCTTTCTCAAGTAGGATTTCTTGATATCAGATATTCAGTTGTGTTCCTGTGGTACATCCTGTGCAGGGGCTTGTCCTTCCATGATGGTTCCTCCAGCACCTGTTCCTCTGCGCTCCACTGTCTGAGACATTCACTGAGCACATCATCTTTTGGGGCCTTGTCCTTGATGTACTTATGGATCTTGGATATTTCATCTTGGACTGTGGCTCTCACACTCACTAGTCCTCGACCTCCTTCCTTACGGCTCGCGTACAGTCTCAGGGTGCTGGATTTGGGATGGAACCCGCCATGCATGGTCAGGAGCTTTCGGATCTTAACATCTGTGGGCTGTATCTCCTCCTTTGGCCAGCTTATGATTCCTGCTGGGTATCTGATTACTGGCAGGGCATAGCTTTTTATTGCCTGGGTCTTGTTCTTGCCATTGAGCTGACTCCTTAGGACTTGCCTTACTCGTCTGAGGTATTTGGCCGTGGCTGCTTTTCTTGTTTCCTCTTCAAGGTTACCATTTGCTTGTGGGATACCAAGGTACTTGTAACTGTTCTCAATGTCTGCTGTTGTCCCTTCTGGGAGGGAGACCCCTTCTGTGTGGACTACCTTCCATCTTTTTGTCACCATTCAGCTACACTTCTCAAGCCCGAATGACATTCCAGTGTCTGTGCTGTAGATCCTGGTGGTGTGGATCAGTAAGTTGATGTCTCGTTCATTCTTAGCTACAGCTTGATGTCATCCATATAGAGGAGGTGATTCCTGAGATGGTATCCATAGCCAGTGATGCTGGTGATTTGGCTGAGGGGATTCAGACCTATGCAGAACATTAGTGGGGACAGTGCGTCTCCTTGGTATATGCCACTTGTGCAAGTGAGCCATTGGCCTCAAGGCTGGTTTTCCAAATACCAGGGGATGGATATATATATATATATATATATATATATATATATATATATATATATATATATATATATATATATATATATATATATATATATATATATATATATATATATATATATACACTCACCGGAAGGATTATTAGGAACACCATACTAATACGGTGTTTGACCCCCTTTCGCCTTCAGAACTGCCTTAATTCTACGTGGCATTGATTCAACAAGGTGCTGAAAGCATTCTATAGAAATGTTGGCCCATATTGATAGGATAGCATCTTGCAGTTGATGGGGATTTGTGGGATGCACATCCAGGGCACAAAGCTCCCATTCCACGACATCCCAAAGATGCTCTATCGGGTTGAGACCTGGTGACTGTGGGGGCCATTGAAGTACAGTGCACTCATTGTCATGTTCAAGAAACCAATTTGAAATGATTCGAGCTTTATGACATGGTGCATTATCCTGCTGGAAGTAGCCATCAGAGGATGGGTACATAGTGGCAGCTGGTTCATTTGTGCTACCAGGCGCTCATGGAGAGCAGTGAGCTTCTTTAGCCAGTAGGCATGGATCATGTCAGGGCCTGGTGCGGTGTAGTTTTTCATGCCTGAGACTCTTTCCTGGATGTCTGCCACTGTGATGGTGACTGGATTCTGTTCAGGAAGGTTGCTGTGGTCTTCTCTCAGAGCCACCAGCCACTGTGCATAGCTGTTATGTGATGCCTTCTTCTCCCATATACCTTTCCAGTACTGTTCAGCTCTAGTGTTATTACCCTGCCATTGTGCGTACACTTTCGCCGGTTGTGCTGCGAACAGACGGTTTATTCGTCTGGCTTCATTATCTCGTGTGTACCTATTTATGTGGCTGGCCAAGGCTTGGAGCCTTTGTTTGGCAGTTTCCAGTGCTTCAGGTATGGGCATCTGGCTGTACCTCTTGGGTACTTGTTTTTTCATCGTACCTCTCTGGGCCCCTGACAGTTGGCTCACTTCTCTCCGCACTGCCTTGATTTTAGCCCCTAACTGTCGTTTCCATGGTGGGTATTGTTTCTCATGGCTTCCATGGTTGCTCTTATAGCCAAGCATCTCTAGGATCACTGCTGCTGAAGTGTCAGTGTCAGCTCATTGGTCTCTGTGATGGTTGAGGTAGGGATCGCTCTATGCTGCATTCACATCTTCCAGGAGACTTTCAGATGGTATGTCACTTAAATAAATAAATAAATAAATACAAAATATATATAAAGCCTCTATTCCTGTTGCTGTTTTGTGTAGTCTGCTGCTCCTTTCTGTGCACTATGAGCCTAAAGGATGACTAGCAGAATCCTGATATACTCTTGCTTTAGTCCTGATTCAGATCTGGTAGTTTTGTCTTTCTTTTTAGTCCTTGTTTAGTCTTGGTTCAGTCCCGGTGCAGTTTTAGTTTAAACTAGCTCACTGGTTACTAAACACATGGGATGATCTCTGTAGTTGAAAACATGATTGACATGTGTGGTAAACTCTGCACATTACTGCTGATAGATCGCTAATCCTCTGCGTGCATATTTTATCATGTATTTGGTGCCACTCTCAATTTGCAGACCTGGGCTGTTTATCCGTGATCACTGACTCTTTTTGAATAGATAAAAACTGAGACGGAGCTTAGACTTGTATCTGTCACGGTCTCTGTACAGCAGGACGTTTCTCCTCAGGTCCAGTGCACAGACACAGCATACCTGTCTCCCCTGTGTGTATGTGCTGAGTGGAGATAGAGGGGCTCTTTGATCCTGTGTTTATTACTGATACACGAGACCTGCGTTTCCGTGTGTCAAAATAATTAATCGCAGTCAATGATTTTTTGAGTTAACGTGATAATCTTACAGTTGGCTGATGTAGATAGCTGTGAATATGACCTTAACTTGCTCCTAGGGTCCACTGCCACATATGCTATCATTCTAGAGTTTCCTTTGCTCTCTGAACTGTTGCGTAGCTCGTGTTTCTTGGTCTGTTTATGTCACACACACATAGTCCAATTGTTTTTACATCGTCTTATCTTTAAGTAATGCATTATAACCACACGTATACATTACCGGTATATGCCTTGGACAGTCCCTTATCCTCATTAGGGTTGAACAATTTGGAAATGATAATACATTATTATTTTTTCTGACAAATACAATGATTTATTTCTTAATTTTCAAGATGTTTTTTTTTTTTTTTTTTGACAATCCAAATTTTGTCCTCATCCAGGAACATTAAGATAGGAGAGAGAATGTTGCAACTGTTTGTAGAGATCTAAACTGCAGGGTTAACAGTTTTTTATACACAATATCTTAGGAACATTATATCATCTTTTTAAATTGCCAACTTTACAATGGTGGCAAATGAAACAGGTTAATTTCCTTCTTCTTTTGTAGATTTCACTTGGACTTGATCTGGTTTTGAATGAGTCCTGGTTCAGTGTTTTAGTCTCTGTTTTGTCCTTATCAGGGATTGCATTTCCTGTTAATTCCTTGGCTATCACTTATACATCCTTTTAGATCAACTCAATGTTTGTTCCCATAGCTCCTTGCCAATGCCCAATTTCTGAAGCTAACCAAGGGGATTACCATGCGCCACAGTGGGGCAGCAGTTTCTCTTGTCCAGTAGGCAGGACACTTTCCCACATTCCCCTTGTATGAACATACTATGTATGGAATGGGTCTGAAATGCATGAGTAATGCACAAGTATTATATTACGCTTTAGCAGACACTAAAAGACCCTTTACAACTTTGTGAAGATGTGTTTAAGTATTACGACTATTTATATTCAGATTACCTATCTTCACTATCCTCTCTGCCTACAGAGACAAAATACATCTACTCTCTCTCTCCATATTTACCCTCTCTGTCTGTATCTACCCTCTCTGTTTACAGACATGAATACATCTACCCTCTCTGTCTACAGACGTGAATACATCTACCCTTTCTGTCTACAGACCTGAATACATCTATCCTCTCTGTCTTCAACGTACATATTGCCTGAATACCTCTTCTCTTTTATGGGGCGCTTGCTGCTTATCAGTGGCTGTGGTCGTCTGGGGAGGACTTTGAACTGTTACCCTGGGCTCTGACCCCAACTCCAACCCAGTTGTCTGTCACACAACCCACGCAAGTTCAACAAATACCTCTAAATGAGTTCTGCAAAGGACAGACAATTGACAAAACTGGTTTCAAATGAGAGGATTTTGATACACATAGCAGCAGCCTACTTGTAATGATATAATAATACGCGGGTCATTCAATAAATAAGGTGAATTTTTCGGTATTAGGACTTTTAATACACATAGAAGCTTACTTTTTTTTTTTTTTCCACATGGATTTAATTTCTTTTGCAGATTAAAAAAAAACTTTGAGAGTTTTGGCGATTAACAAAGATGGCCGACCAAGAAGCATGCTCCAGGATTGAACAGCAGTCAGTTATCAAGTTTTTGGTTGGTGAAGGGTGCAAACCCGTTGAAATTCCTAGGAGAATGTCAACTGTGTATAGTTCGATCACCTCAGGAGACCTCACTTCTGTAGGCCTCCCAGGTCTGCCTTCATCCTCAATACTGCTCTGTCCTTCTTTAAACAATTTAGCCAACTTGTAGTTGTGTTTTGGCTGAAACATGTGGCACCATACAGTTTTTTTAATGTGCAAAAGAAATTAAATCCATGTGAAAAACAAGTAAAACAAACAAAACAATAAATAAAAAAGTAAGCTTCTATGTGTATTAAAAGTCCTTATACCGAAAAATTCACCTTATTTATTGAATGACCCTCGTACAATAATGACTTTGTGCATATTGGTATGTCAAGATAATTACTTTATCATTCAATATATGATAGATGCAACAATCATTTTTGGAGGGCAGTATTTCTCATGGGTACTTTTTCTTTGTACTAGTAAGGAACATTTTGTTATTCTTTAAATAAGTAACTTCAATGACTGATTATATATACAAACTAATACTAATACTAAAATGTTTCATTCTACTATTTGTTTATTCAAGCTCATGTGTTTTTGTGTTTTTTTTATTATATTGTACTATATTTTTTGAGAAATGATTGTGTTTTAGGGTTCTTGTGTCAGTGCCTTGAATTTGTTTCAGTATTATAAGTTATCATCTATAGGTCCATTAGTGTTTTCTGGTTAAATATTGTACATTTTCTGTACTTGTTAGAAACACTGCCTGGCATTTAGAAGTACTATTAGAAGTATGTTGTCTTCCCTTTTTTCGTGCATTTGAGCAAAATTTATGTTGCCCCAGTACGGATATCTTGTATAAGTAGCTTGTGAGGTGAAAATAAGTCCACTCTATACTGTCTGAAACTAATTAGAAAGCATTTTTTTGTCCAAGAAACAGGTATGGTTAGCGTATTAGTTGTTGTTGTCATTACTGCGACAGGAACACTCTGCTCTGGCCTCTGAAATGTGTGAAAAGTGTTTATAAACCTTTATTAGGATGCTTGGAATGCATAAGGTAAGTTGGCAAATAACTTTGAACCACTGCAAGCTGTTTAAATTGAACTGGGTGTGTTTTTCACATTTCAGTAAAAATCAGGTAAAGGCAGGTCAAAATGTGTGTCTTTAACTACACTACCTGGCCAAAAAAAAGTCGCCACCTGGATTTAACTAAGCAAATAGGTACAAGCCTCCTTGGTTGGTCAGGTCTAGGTTCAGCAACAGTATGTGCTCAAAGAATGAGGTCATATACTGAATGACCAGGTTATTCCATCAATGGATTTTTTTCTTCCCTGATGGCACAGGCAGATTCCAAGATGACAATGCCAGGATTCATCGGGCTCCAATTGTGAAAGAGTGGTTCATCATTTTCACACATGGATTGGCCTCCACAGAGTCCAGATCTTAACCCCATCAAGAATCTTTGGGATGTGCTTTGTGCATCGGTCAGACTCTACAATCATCAATGCAAGATCTTGGTGAAAAATTAATGCAACACTGGATGGGCATTGCAGAACCTTATCGAAACAATGCCACAGCGAATGCATGCCATAATCAAAGCTAAAGGCAGTCCGATGAAATATTAGAGTGTGTGACCTTTTTTTTTTGTGGTGGAGACTTTTTTTTTGGCCAGGCAGTTTATTTGAGGAAACTTTTGCTCACAAAATTAAATAATCAAAACTCCCAAAAATCGTATGCTATCATTTGAATACATTATAATTATTAGGCATGGGACAATATTGATATTTGGTGTTGCCATTATCACGACCAAAAAATAATCGCATGATAATAAAGTTGCTGACAGCTTAACAATGTTATGGTGATGATATGAATATTTTTTTCTGCACATTTTGGTGAAATGATTATCTTTCTTGGCGATTATCACGGTTACATAACGTGTCCCATGAATGATTATTGTCTACCCTTTTTATCAGGATAAACGATAACTGATAACTGTTTATTATCCCATCCCTAATAATGTCCTTGGATGCTATGGGGCTGTGCTGTAAATTAATCAGAAACATTAATACAGAGAACTGAAAGCTAAGGGAAATATCTTTGCTCACTTCTGCAGTGTACTGCAATGTCATTTTAATGCTTTGGCTTGTTTTCATCATTCATTGTTACTTCCATTTATGTTATGCTAGCTATGTTTAATTCATATTCTGTTGAGGCAGCTTCACTACTACCACTGTAATATCAAGCTGTGTGATGATCTTATGTCATAGCTATTGCCCCATAGTGCAAACATTGTACCCTTTTAGCCCCCCTCTTGTTCTCCATCACCAAACTGCATAAATCCAGTGCAAAAAAAAAAAAAAAACTGTTAGGGGAGGGGGGGGGCGAACGACATGTCAGCACATAGCTCAGCTCCACGTGGCCATAGGTCCCCTCCCACTGCTGAGCGGAAGGGCTTACCAACCACTCTTTCTCTGGCTCTTCTCTCTCTCTTTCTCTTCCTCTTTATCTCTTTCACTCTGTTTCTCTATCCCTCTCTATTTCTCTCTCACTCTCTCTAAGTCTCTCTTCCTACCCTGTCTGTTTCTCTGTCTGCCTCTTCTTTCTCTCCTCTTTCTCTCTCCCTCTCTCCTTCTCTCTCTTCTTCTCTCTCTGTCTCTTCCTCTGTCTACTAGAGGAGTGACTTGTGTCTTTCTGTGCAATGTGACAGCGCTATCATGGAGAAAAGTGGGAGTTTCCGCTTGTTGTGCTAGTTCTTACAGATTTAATAACTTTTTTTTGCACTCCCCATCCTGTGCCCCTCCTTCACACACAAGCCCACAAGCCTTTTAACTAACTGTTTCTGAGGGCGGGAGTGCACATTCCAATACCATTGCTTTACAAGGCCAGTCACTTTATGCTTTCTCTCTCTCTCTCTCTCTCTCTCTCTCTCTCTCTCTCTCTTGCTCTCTCTCTCGCTCTTGCTCTCGCTCTCACTAGCTCACACTCGCTCTCTATCTCTCGCGCTCTCTCTCTCTCTCTGTTGTGAGAATGTAGGGAGGGACAGTCAGGCTAGTTGGTAGTTAGCTTGTGTGCTACTGTCAAGTTTTAAATTCCTACCCAGACTGTGTACGGTGGCCCTGATTTTGCTTGGAGTTGACGTTTTAAGATTATACCAACCATGCTTTCACAGAGTTGAGGGTTGCAGTGTCCAAAGTCCAAGGAGTCGAACCAAAAGGCTTGTTATGATTACTAACACCGGTTTTGTGGCATTTTTTGACATACTCTTTGTCAGGTAAGATTTGATTGCATATTCAGTTTGCAATGTTGACAGAGGAGAAGGAAAAGGAAGGAGGAGGCTGTGTTATGCTCGCAAAGTATTTAGTTTTGTGCTGCGAAATAGTAGAGGATTCTAGTTCATACCAGTTTAGTGACATGCGCTGACTACTTGGGTAAGCATTTCGAGCGTGAGTGAGAGAAAAGCAGAGAATAGAATACACGTGTTTGCAGTGGACACAGAGGCACTCCTTATGAAGTTTTCCATTTCTTACACAGTAGCAGTAACAGCAGTAGCATAATCCTTATAGTTGTAGGTGTAGTAGTTGTAGTTGTAGTAGTAGATTTGACCAGTCAAGCGAAGACTAGATTCATGCTAGTGAATTAAACTGCTGTTAATTAGTTAATATGATTATTGATGAGGATTTATTATGGAATTTGCTAATCTCATAGTGTAGAACTAGCTACACATAAAATGCATGAGATATTTCTATTAGTTTGTCTGGAAAAGTTTTAAATGTTCAATGTAAACTGAAACCTGCATACCTTCCCCAACATTTTCAATTGCCAAAATTCAATTCAGCTCTTGTAAGCAAAGTGGCTAAAGCACTGTTTGCAGCAGTAGAATTAGCATGGTAGCCATTACAGTTTGAATCATTGTTGAGAAAAGTCACTTTCAATCAATACAAGGAGCCAAAAGAATGTGACTTCAACAACTTTGGCTAATGCCTTGCTCTCTCTGCTCTCTCCTCCATAGATCAGAATAAGAGACCCAAACCAAGGCGGCCGTGACATCACCGAGGAGATTATGTCCGGTGGCCGAAGTGGGTCCACACCAACACCTCCACAAGTAAGTCAAAACTGTATCAAAACTGGTATAGGGAAGTTGTGCATTTGTATTGTGAAAGTAACATAAATGGGATTCATGAACGTGTGTAAAATGGTATTTGAAAGGCACTATAAAGGCACTAGACTTCAGTGTAGCACAATGCTTTATTTGTTTGACAGTGTATTATGGCAGGGTGATATGGCCTAACACACTTAAAAGATTTACAATAATGCTATAATTGACAATATACCTAAGTCTGCTTGCTTTGGGCAATTTAAGTTCTAACTGTATGCTTTCACATTTTATTGTCATTTGAAACAACACTTTTTTCCTAACCATGACCTTTTCTGAAATGTTTGCAGCAGAAGTAAAGAAAAATCCATAATGCGCTCAATGTAATGCTTTTCTATTTATAGACAGCCCTATCTGGATCAGAAGGTACAGCCAATGGTGAGAGTGTCCCAGCTGCTTCTGCACCACCTCTGGTCAGACCAGGTGAGTTTACTGTGTACCTTAGGATTATATGTGATCAACTACAGCTAAATTAATCTGTTTAAATTTGTTTTGAAGAAAATGAGCACAGGTGCAACAGGCACAAAATTAATTGATAAAAATATGTCTATGTCTAATATGTAATAGGCTGTAGCTATTCTAATTCTGCGGTTTTTAAATTGTATTATTAAATTGATTGCTTGGTCGGGGATTCTGGTGACGTCATCCTACCGAATGGCAGCCTAGAGCAATAGCTCTCCCGCATTTTATTTATTTCACCCCATAAAAGTATCAGGATTTAACATAGTTTAGAACGCAGTCAGGGTTAAAACGGGGTGAACATGGGGAAGAGGGAGGCAAGCAGAAAACTACGAACTAAGACCGGTTAAGTAAAGAAAATGCCGCGGACGCCACACCACCTCGGGAATGTAACAATGAAGCTAATACACATGCTAATGATTATTTAATTATTTAATCCAAGTTCACTTCAAATCTGACTTGATCAGTGTGAACCAAAAAATAACAGAAGCGGAAACTTGAATTAACCATGTTGAGGACTGGGTCCAAAACGCTGATTTAGTGCTGGCTAAATTGATAAAAGTTATGACTGAGCAAGAAAACAAACTGATTCACCAAGCTCGGTCCTGGAGGGACAATCTAAGAGTGTGCAATATCCCTAGACCCCTATCTTGGAATCACGATTTATTTTATTCATATTTGTTATTTTCTTTTACTTTGTTCCTTGTTCCGTGTTCTTGTTCATCAAGGGAGTTGACCACCTACTTTTATGTTCTGATATTCTATACTACAGTGATAGGTTAAGCAATGAGTAGCGTATGTATAAAATGTGTTTGATTTAATGTAAATAGGTTGACAAACTAACTATTCTAATATGTGGTGGGGACCTAAACATCCGTTTGCGAACAGAACTGGATAGGTCCAACAGAAAGTTACCTGAATCAAACACCTTATTTAAGAAGGTCTCTCTTTTTGAAGAGGTTGGTCTGATTGATATTTGGAGGAATCTTTTCCCCATGAGGCGTGACTACTTTTACTATTCAGCTCCACATTCACTTTATATCAGAATTGATTATTTTATAACTTTTAAAAAAGATAAAGACAAAATTCTAACTTGTGAGATGGGAACAATAGATGTGAGTGATCATGCACCTTTGTATCTATTGGTCAATTTAAATTTGAGTCCCAAAGTCACTACTTGGAAATTAAGCTTATACCTGTTCAAAGATATCAACTTTAAGAAAGAAATTAAGAAGGAAATAAAGGAGTTTCTCGATATAAATGATATTGGAAAAGTCTCATCTCCAATACTCTGGGACACACTAAAAGCTGTCATAAGAGGTAAAATTATAGCAATAACCTCTTATAAGAAAAAAAAAACCAAAAGGATGGAGGACCTACAAATGGATTTAAAATAATTGGAAAATAAACATAAACAGACCCCTTTACCAAATATTTGGAAGGAATTGAAAAATGTTAGAACTGAAATAAATAGTTTGAATACACAGGATATTAAAAAGAAACTAATGTTTCTGAAACAGAAATATTATGAAAATGGATCAAAATCAATGAAAATACTAGCTTGGAAATTAAAAAAGAAAATTGCTGACAACACAATAACTAGAATCAAACACCCTAAAACTAAAAAAAATGTCACAAAATTGAGGGAAATCCATGAAGCATTTGAAGTATATTACAAAACATTATATTCTAAAGTCCCTGGAGGAAATAAAACAGATATTGATGACTTTACCAAATTTGAATGAAGAGTAAAATGAAAAAATGACAAAAGCTATAACAGAGGTGGAACTTAAGAAAGCCATTAGCCAACTCTAATCTAATAAATCGTCGGGCTTAGATGGCTATACATCTGAATGGTACAAGGAATTTAAAAATGAGTTGATCCCTATGGTACTCCCCACACTCAATTGGGTATTAAAAAAAGCACAAACACCCCCAAGTTGGAAGGAGGCTATAATTACTGCCATACCTAAAGAATGTAAAGATAAAACAGAATGTGCATCATACAGGCCAATATCAGTTCTTAATATCGACTACAGACTGTTCACCTCTATAATGGCCAGACGAATGGAGGAATTTTTACCCATGCTGATACATTACGAACAAACTGGATGTATAAGAGACCGCCAGACGCATAATAACATTCGCAGAACTCTACATATTCTAGATTGTATACAAAAAAAATAAAATTGAAGCCGTGCTTGTAAGTGTTGATGCTGAGAAACCATTTGATTCAATTAATTGGGAATTTCTCTATAGAGTTCTATATAAATTTGGCCTACATGAAACAATTATTGAAACGATTAAAGCCTTGTATATGAATCCCACCGCAAGAATAAAAGTTAATGGTCATCTGTCATCTTTAAACTGCAAAGAGGAAATGGACAGGGAAGTGCCTGGTCTCCTCTCCTGTTCGTATTATATTTAGAACCTCTGGCCCAGATCATAAGACGGGACCAACATATCAAAGGTGTAACTATCAAAGGGAAGGAGCATAACTTAGCTTGTTATGCTGATGACATTTTAATTTATTTAGGACAACCTACAACCTCCCTACCTAAACTGGTGCAAGTGTGTGAACAATATGGCAAACTATCCGGATAGAAAATCAATATGAATAAAACTCGTACACTTTCCCCCAATTATAACCCACCACTGGAAATACTCCCAATGATGTGGCAGGCTGAATCCTTAAAATATCTGAGTATTAACATACCAAAGGACCAAACTAAATTATTTTAAGTCAACTGTGTCCCTTTACATACAAAAATAATTGAAGATATGAAACAATGGAATTTAATCCCCTATTTTACTCTATATTCTCGGATAGAGTCTATTAAAATGAGTGTTCTGCCAAGAATGTTTTAGTTTCAGACCCTTCCTATACATATTGATCAAAATACATTTACGGAATGGGACAAAATGATATCACGATATATATGGGAAGGAAAGGGACCTAGAGTCAGCTTCAAAACTTTACAATTGACTAAAGATAAAGGACGATGGGGTTTTCCATCCCTAAGGAATTATTACCGGGCAGCACAGATGAAGACTGTCATAAACTGGTTTGATGTATCATACAATGCTCAGTGGAAAAGTATTGAGGAGAAAACCTTTTCTGTCCCAATACATGCGAACTTGGCAGATTCATATATACAAATATATATAGATCGGGTGGGTAATCCATGGGTTGGGTGCACTCTCTCTGTGTGGAAAAAGTAGGAAAAACAAATTGGTATGCTTATGATGCCAATTTTTTACTAAACAAACAGATTAGATTCACGATTCAAAATGTGGTCTTCCAAGGAACTACTAGTAATAAGCAAGTTGATTAAAGATCGCAAATTGATTAGTTTTGAAATACTGAGACATAAATATAATTTGGAAAAGCAATATTTTTACTGATACTTGGAAATATGGCTCAAAGATTCATAATGTGTCAGAGGCGAACATGGATCTGTTAAAAGTGCTTAAAAATGCATATGAAGGTAATATAATAAGAAATTTATTTCATTTCTATATAAATTTATGACAAATCATAAGTCCAGCTCAGTTGGGAAGGTTAAGGCACTATGGGAGAAAGAAGCAGGAATAAGCCTATCAGAGGAAGAATGGACATCTATATAGAAACATCAATGGAAATGTACTGCCTCACAAAGATGGAAGGAGTTTGGCTGGAAAACTTTGATTAGATACTTTATTACCCCATGTCAGAAGTAGGGATGAGACGATATTAAATTTTAGACTCACGATTATCATGGCCAAAATAATCGCGATTAATGATATTATCGCGATAATTATTAACCTGGCCCGGGCCTACTTTACAACTTTACAGCAATGTACATACACTTCTGCGTCACCTGCACAAACAATCTACACATCAAATGAAAGCTGCGGCGCTTGTCTTTCTGGATATGCAAACTATTTTCACCTGCAATCACCACAGTGCTGACAGGAAAGACGTTTTTACAGAAAAGTCACAAAGTGTGAATCTGGACTTCACTTACCATTGAGCGCTCTGGTTCTGTCAAACATCAACATATTCACACAAAGTTGGTCTCTTTTGTTCCATAAAGGTCCAGAGAATATAATCCAGTCAAGAAATTATGTCCACAAAATAAGATCCTCCATGTCCAATCTGCTGCAGGAAAGTACTCCAAATATGAAATCTTCTCTGTCACTTCTTTGCATTTCTTTTGTCGATTCCAGGCATAATAAACTTCTGACAGCGCCAACTTTGTTCCCCAGTGCTAAACACACGTGTTAGCTTGTGATTGACACCAGTGTTGGCCAATAAGGTGGGGGTTGTGGGTTACTGAGGCCGCAGACAGCGAATCAGTGCTACAGATGACTGAAAGTTTACGCCCCACTCCTCCCCTTGTTGAATCAACCAATTACATCACACACATTTAGTGACGTTTCCCCCTTACAGCCAATGAGTAGCGGGACAGGATGATGTATCACATGCCATGGTTTTCCGTAAACAGACGTACCCGGAAGAAAATGTGTACTCCTCAATGCCATGCTGTCGAAATGGACCAGTCCTTGTTGCGCCGGAAGTGACGCAAGTGCCCGCCGACGAACACTTAATTTTTTTAATTAAGGCACTTTGGTGAATTGGGAAACAAGTGGATGCAGAAATGTGACCTGGAGCAGTTCATGGCAAAGAGTAAAGTGGACTCAGGAGTAAAGGACCTTATTTTTTGATGGATTGGATGCTGTTCTCGATTGGTAAGCGTGGTTTATTCTGCTATTGACTTAATTGTAGGTCAAATATCCCGTATATAATCGTTAGCCTTGCTTCTGTGCACATAGCGTGCATTCGGACCATGCACTCTGGCACATTTGTGTTCAGCTGTGTGAATTAGACTTAATTTGTCTATTGTTTAAAAGGTGTTGTTTTATTCTGCAGTTTGCATTATTGTAGGTAAAAATATAAGATGTACACACATTAGCGTCTCATCTGTGCGCACGGGTGAGGCACGCACTGGTAAGTTCCTGTGGAGAGTTACGGATCAGACTGTTTATTGTTGATATCTGACAGAATATAGTTCAGACAGAGATAAGCACAGAAGCTACAAGTGTCATTGATATGTCAGAGTGGACAAACACCAGAACATCTAAACATTGTATTGGAACTGGAAACATGAGGCAGTGTGGTGCCGTAAAGGCGATTATAATCATGCGCGATGATCGCGATTATAAAAAAATGCCACGACCGTTTAATTGCGGACCTTTTTTATCGAGATTATTGTATATCGTCCCATCCCTAGTCAGAAGACTCACTATGACCGAAATCCCCCCATCTGCTGAAGAAAGTGCAGGAACCAACAAGCGGATCACTTTCATATTCTGTGGGACTGCCCATCGATTAATCAATATTGGACTGATGTTCATAGAACATTGCAGGACATATTCAAATGTACATTTCCCTTTGGAATAAAAACTGTCTTCTTTGGATGTGTACCATAGGACTGGATGAAAAGGGATAAATGTCTGTTTAGTGCCCTGCTGGTTGCTAGCAAGAAATGTATATCAAGAAATGGTTGTCACAGGAAAGACCAAATTTAACAACATGGTGGGAAATAACATGACAGATGACAGCATTGGTAAATGACAAACAAGGTTGGTATGTTTTCTGTTGGAAAAAGTGGGTTGAATATGCAAATCTAAAAATGCCCAATTTCATTTAAGAGTGTAACTAAATAGATGATTGATGTGCAGTTTGTGGTTGCTCCATTCCATTTGTTCCGTTTGTGTTGTTTTTTTGGGTTTGTTTTTTTTTTAGTTTTTTTTTTTGTAGAAATGATGGGAATGGGTGTTGGAAGAGAAAAACAAAAATGCGCATGTCAAATCTTCCCACCATTGTAAAAAACTAAAATTCATAAATAAAGAATACAAATGATTAATGCTTTGATATGAACAAGAGTGAACTATGCCTTTTGTTCTCTCTCTGTGATGCCAGTAGACTATGTGTTGTCTTCATTTCCAATTGTGTTTAGCTTAGATTTATTTTTTGTCTCTTTATATTAGTACACTAGCGCCACTACTATTACTTAAAGGTGCACTATGCAACTTTTCTGGTGGAGAGTCCGACATCTGCTTGTGTCCATGGAGATGTGATTTATTTGTGTGTTCCACAGTATGACATTAAACTTAGTTGCCAAGCAGGTGACGCCGCTAGGCCAAGTCAGATCTGTGGTAACCATAAACTGTATATAGCATAGCTAGCATAGCTAACCTGCTAGTCACTGCATTCCAAATAGGAAGTTAGCACGGAATTCGCTTCCAGCTCCAACTCTGGCTCCAATTAATTTTTTATCGAAAAACTCTCGCCCCTCTCTCCGTACCCCTTGCCTCTTAAAATGTTTGTATTAATCCACGCAATATGATCTTGGTGTTTTATTTCGCTATTTGTTCTTAAATAAAGATATGAACATTAATAATTAATAAGACAGTGTTGCTAAGAACTCGCTCCCTACTACTAGCGGTGCAGGCGGGAAGAAGTGTTACCTTCAACAGTGTCTCTCCGGATTGGCTCTTTGGTTGCTATGACAGAATTCCAAATATGGAACTTGGCTCCAAATTCGCCCCTATAACTGCTAGCCTGAACAAGCTTAATTTGACTGTTGCTGTATGCTATGGGCGACTTCACACTGCCTTTGTCCACTTCTTTATACAGTCTATGGTGGTAACTTTTGATAACTTCCATATGCGGGTTATTCCAGGCAAAGAACAAGTATCTCCATAGAGACAAGCAGGTGACTGACCTTCCACTAGAAAAGTCACCTAGTGCACCTTAAACTGATGTCAGTATTGTGCCTTTCAGATGATCGAGGGAAACCTTCGCCGCCTCCTCGATCAAAAACGCTTGAGCCCTGTAAACCCTGTCCCGTGTCCTCAGAGATCTCTGAAAGTAACACTATCCCCTCTGTGTCTGACGCAGAGGACACCCCACTCAGCACTAACACCTCACTTTCTGTTTTGGACATAATGGATCCTTTGCCCCCTACTCCCCGAGACCCCAGCCCTCCTCTACAGTCAGCCCCCGAAATCCCTGCATACCCTGCACCCTTACCCGACCCTATCCCATCCACAGTTGCACAAGAACAGAACACCTCAGAATCTGAGGAAGAGGAGGAAGAGCAAATAGAGGAATTAGAAAAGACTGTTCCTTCGTCAAATGGTGTTGTAGAGACTGCAATATCTCCTGTAACAATGCCACAAAACCACCTGGAAGCTCCACTTGAGTCTCCCATTGCACAGCCAGAGGAGCTGCGCCTGCCAAATGGTCTGCCCCTGCCCGCCCCCCAAGACCCCGAGGCACCAGCCTCAAGCACAGCCGAGCGGGATGACAGCCCTATTGCCGAACCAGAAGATGTCCAACAATATGAGAATGTACCTGAACCTGTCAATATAGTACCCATTGCACAAACTATCCCACCAGAGCATAAGGACTCTGAATTTGTCCTGGAGCCTATAGTGGAACCTGAAATCCCAGAGGTTAAGGCAAAAATCCAAGAAACGCTTCCTCCAGTCGCATCCAAAGTTACAGAAGAAAAGACCGATTCTCCCGAGGTACAAGCTGAAGTGAAGCAAGAGAAAGAGGAAACAAAAGCTCCAGTAGAAGCAGCCCCTGAGCCTGAGAGTGCCCCAGAAATAGTGCCTCCTGCTCCCACGGCTGAGGAGAAAGTGGACACCCCGCCTCCTCCTACAACCATGCCTGCCCCTGTGGAAACTACTATGCAAGGTCAGTCTGCTGTACTACATTCAACACTGGGGATTCAGTAGGGCTGGCCAATATGACAAAAATCAATCAGTCAATTTTTCATTCAATTTTTTGTCTTATTAAAAACTAATAAAAATGGCTTTGAGTATAAATTCTGTGAAGATAAACAATATAGATGTTTAATAATTGCCATTTAACACAAATTGTAAAATTCCTTCCTCCAAAGTCTGAATTCATGTCCAAACAACATACTTTTACTGACATCAGATATGATCAATGACTATTAGAAATGACTGTATATTGGTCTCCATTAAAATTCATTGCAGAGCCTTGGGATTAAGTATGGCTTGTATTATAGTAGTGCCAACTGCTGATTTGTTACTCCTTATTCAGCTGCTGTGTCTGTGCCAAAGAAAAAGAGGAAAATGAAGGAACTGAACAAAAAGGAAGCAGTGGGGGATCTCCTGGATGCATTTAAGGAGGTACATGGATGTCTGACAGTAATTAGAGTTTAAAAACACAAATGTAGAAATTGATACATTTATTTGATGCATTTCACAATCTCACCATGCGGATATAAATAGACAGAATTCAGCGTGTTGCAATGTTAATATAAACAGTATAATCGGCTGCATTATTTGATTGCAATTCTTCAAATAGTCCAGGAATTTTTAAAATCTTTTTGTATTAGAAATTTGTCGAGTTTATTTAAAAAACACATCACTTATCTGGATCTGATACTCTTGACTCTCTCTGAGGTTTTTGAGTTTAAGAGCTTAAGCTCTCCCTCTGGTCTGGTCTTGTCCCAGGAGCAGGTGGTGGTTAAACCTGAACCGGAGCCTGTTTTAGCCCCCGAGCCCCAGGCCCCTACAGCCCCTCCCACTCCAGAGGAGGCGGAGCTCACCTGGGAAGACAAGGAGGATAAGCTGGATGCGGAGAACATTCAGCCAGAGCCACTGAAGGCCAGCATCACTGACAAAAAGTACCAGTACAAAGAGGGTGGGTCTAAGTTTACTATTGCTGCTGCCTATCGGTCTGTCTGTAGAGTTAATATGTGCTGCACCAATGAAAATTTTGGAAAGGCATGGTAACATGACAAGATTTCTTCCATAAATATTCCAAAAATAAGTAATTTACAGTACAGTAATACAGTAATTTTATATATGGGTACATATTTATAAACCTATTGCTGCATCTGTTTTTAAAAAGTTTTGATAAATTATACATAATCCAAAGAAACTACTTAGAGAGTTTATTTATAATTTTTTACATTTTATAATATTGTTATTATTAACCTGCAGACAATTGGAAGCCAATAAACCCAGAGGAGAAGAAGAAGTATGATCGAGAGTTCCTCCTGGGTTTCCAGTTCATTTCAGCCAGTATGAACAAACCTGTGGGTCTGCCCGCCATTAGCGATGTCGTCCTGGATAAGGTGCCACAGGATTTTTTTGCTAGTTTATAATTTGAATTAAGTGCATTTTACTATATTAAACAAAGCTCTCTGCTTTATTGAACTCTAGTGCTCCTCTCTGCTGTATTTACATGTTGTATGCTTTGCTAATTCATACACTTACTTAAACTCTCCTCAGGCAAACAAGACGCCCCTGCGGCAGCTCGACCCGAGCCGTTTACCAGGAATGAACTGTGGTCCCGACTTCACGCCTCCCTTTGCCAACCTCGGCCGGCCGGGTATGGGAGGAGGCAGAGGACCAGTGAGTCTATTACTTCTCACCTGTTTCCTCATTACTTTCATAGCGTAGGGCTGCTTCATTCTTGAAATCTAATCATGATTATATATCAGTTAGATTTTTCAATATACGTTTAAAGTAGGATTTTGTTAACATGTGAGAATCCTGTTTTTGTAAAGGTCTAAACTACAGGTACAAGAAGATTTTTCTGAAAAAGATAGAATGTCTTCTGCAATTAACAAAATATACCATTTGCAGTTTTTTGCAGCCTTTGTGATTCATTAACTGGACTAATTCCAACTGCGATTTTTCATATTATGTAGTGCAACTTGATGTATCTCAGTATGTTTCTCCAGCCTCCGGGAATGGGCATGGGCGTGGGTGGTCCACGGCGGTCCCAACAGATGCAGCGCAAAGAGCCAAGGAAAATCATCACCAGCATGTCCCTGAACGACGACATCCAGCTGAACAAGGCGGAGAAGGCCTGGAAGCCCTCTGTGAAGAAGCCCACGCGGAGAGGGGAGGAGATGGAGCAGGATGACCCTGAACACCAGAAAACCCAGGAGCTGTTCAAACGAGTGCGCAGCATTCTCAACAAACTCACACCACAGAAGTTTCAGCAGCTGATGAAGCAGGTGACCGAGCTGACCATAGACACCGAGGAGAGACTTAAAGGAGTGATTGACCTCACCTTCGAAAAGGCCATCTCCGAACCCGACTTCTCTGTAGCCTATGCAAACATGTGTCGCTGCCTTATGGGGGTAAGTCATCTGAAATGGATATAAGAGTGTCTGAAATTGTGTACTATTTAACATGGAGGAGGTTCTGCTACCTGCTTGTCTCCATGGAGATATTGGTGATTGGTTTGTTTGGATTGTTCAATAGCATGACATTAAAATAATCTGTCTTACTTTCATTCAATTAAAAGTGTTTTATAATTGCTCAAAAATACCTTGACAAAATTGCATTGTATTCAAGCCAAGCAATAAAATTTCTATGGATAACAAGACAGAACACTCCCTCTCATCCTGCCCCCGGGACAATGGAGAACTAAAGAAAAGTCTCACTGCTAAAATAATAAAATATTATTTTCTATAAAAGGAAATTTAAGGACAAAAAGTAAATACACTATTTCACTGGTGTTATATGTTTTACTTTTCATAGTTTTGTTGAGAGCAAACATTTACAAACAACTGTTGTGTTTACTGTAAAAATAAACCTACTCTTATTCAGACTGTTTAAAAATGCCTTTTCAAAGGAGCCACAGTGAGGACATGATTCTTGGCAGCTGTTTTCACAGCGGTTTGCTAAAGTGGTTTGGCAAAATCCTGCCCGGCTCCAGTGATGAGTCTGAGTTAGTGCCACGTGTCTGGGCCACTGATCCTTATGATGGGAATGAGGAACTGAGGAGCCATTTTTACCAACAACCGAACAACTCGTATTTTCCAAAGAAGTTTGAGTAACTGTCCTCCTCTCTACTCTCTCAGCTCAAGGTCCAGGCCACAGACCAGCCTGGAGTCACTGTGAATTTCAGAAAGTTACTGCTGAATCGCTGTCAGAAAGAATTTGAAAAAGACAAAGATGACGACGAGATCTTTGAGAAAAAACAGAAGGAGCTGGATGCAGCTGCCTGTGTAAGTATCCAAGCTTGATTTGGTTGGTAGAAATGCATAATCAATAAACAAAACCTGACTTGAGTTGTGTTTGTGACAGGATGAGGAGAAGCAGCGGTTGACAGAGGAGCTGGAGGAGGCTAAAGACAAAGCTAGGAGGCGCTCTCTGGGAAACATTAAGTTCATTGGAGAACTGTTTAAACTGAAGATGCTGACAGAGGTGATCATGCATGACTGCATCGTCAAACTGCTCAAGAACCATGACGAGGAGTCTCTGGAGTGTCTGTGCCGACTGCTGTCTACCATCGGGAAGGACCTGGACTTTGAGAAGGCCAAGGTGAGGACAGTGCATTATGTCAATCAGTAGGACTGGGCAATATGACACATTTTGCATTATTAAAAACTATTTTTAAAAGGTTTCCAATATTAATTTTCTGAACATAACCAATACAAACTTTTAATAATTTGTATTTAAGATATTTTTTCCCTCCCAAAGTCTGAATTTAGTTTTTACTGACAGAGGATTGGCTGCAGATCTCTCGATTAAAAATACTCAAGCTGATAATTGACAATTAGAAATTATGTTTTTGACAAGACAATGAGCAACGAAAGCCTCACGCTTTCTCTGTCAGTGATGACAAGTGCCATTCCCTCAAAATATTTCCTCTGCATTTGCTTTGTCACAGCTGTTTTCCAATTCAGTCAACTTTCATGAACTGACCATGAATGAACCAAAAGGAATGCCATTTAAGTTTTGTTTTTAATTTTTGAGCGCTGGGGTACAATCTGAACCAGTGATTTTGGCATCACAATTTGGACATTTTTAAACTTATCAAAATATATCATATTATCATGTGCTGTCTAAGTGTTGAATTGTAGTGATGTTTTGTTCCTCTCTCCAGCCTCGCATGGATCAGTATTTTAATCAAATGGAGAAGATCATCAAAGAGAGGAAAACCAGCTCAAGGATCCGATTTATGTTACAAGACGTTCTGGATCTGCGACGGGTAAATATCAACGTTTATATTCCTTGTAGTTTTTCATCTATGTTAAACGATGCAGGTAAAATATAATGCTTATTTCTTTTTTGACCATGCCCAATAACCATAGACTGTATATGTAAATGAACATATCTAACTTGCTAGACGCTATGTTCCAAATGGGGAGTAAGCATGGACATGCTTCCGGCTCCATCAATTGTCGCTCCAATTCACTTTCTATTGAAAAACTGGTGCCCCTCTCTATGTAATTGCTGCTGTCAGGCTCATCATTCTGTTCTTAAACTGTTCATATTAAGCCACTCTACATGGTCTTGGTATTTTTATTCCGCCATTGTATCCGTAAATGAAGATATAAACATTAATAACTGACAAATTAGGAGCCTTCTTTCCATCTAAGTCAGCAACAGATTGGATTGACAGTACTGCTAAGCGCATGCTTCCTGCTAAATCAGCAGTGCGGGCGAGAAGGGGCATTACCTTCAACAGCCTTGCTCTTGATTGGCTTTTTGGTTGCCAGTATACTCTCGGTCAGAATTCCAAATATGCAACTTGTCTCTAAATTTGCCCCTCTAACTGCCAGTCTTGACTCCCTTAGTCCACTTCTCTGTACAGTCAATGCTAATGACTGATAAAATAATCAAATGCATTATCTTGACACGTTTTGATGGTAACGATGGATATCATCTCTCACGTATTGTTGTAAAAAAATGAGTTTGCATGTAGTTTTTAGTCAATTGTCATTTTTGTAGCTGAGCTGTAGCTAAAATGGTCCGCTCCATCTCATAACATTGACCTAAAGTAACTCTCAAAACTGTAATAACAGATCTTAAAGTGTTGTGATGTACAAGTTGTAGAAAAATCATGAGAAGTAATCATTGAGTATTCAAAATCTCAACTGATATTTTAAAAATGCAAAATTAAGGAAAAATGTATTTTCTTTTACAACTTCTTCTAGAACAATTGGGTGCCAAGGCGAGGTGACCAGGGCCCTAAAACCATTGACCAGATCCACAAAGAGGCAGAGATGGAGGAGCACCGTGAACATATGAAGGTCCAACAGGCACTGATCTCCAAGAAGGACTCTGGAGGTCCCGGGGGCAGGATGGGAGGGAGTGAACGGGGAGGGCGAGGCACCCCAGGCCGTGGAGTGCCCCCACAGGACGAGGGCTGGAACACTGTGCCCATCTCTAAAAACAGACCCATTGACACGTCTCGCCTCAGCAAAATCACTAAGGTACAGAGGAGTAGATTTATGGAGGTTTGCTAGTCATCTGCTTCTTCTGAAAATTCACACTAGACTGTGATAGGTCAAATCCAGTTATCACTCACTTAGATCATGACAGAGGCTAACTAATAGGAGAAGTGGATAGGAAAAAAGACAGCTGTATTAAATAGAGAAATAGGGACGATTTTTGCAATACTTTTAATAATAATACTTTTGCAAAAATGACATTCTAGTATATATTTAAATTTGATTACATATTTGTGTCAATCACAGACAAGGTTTGTGTATGGTCCTTTAAATGTCTGGTGTTATTTATTTATTTTCATTTTAGACTCCTGTACTTGACTTCAACAATCAGCTTCTTGCCCCTGGAGGTAAAGGCACATGGGGCAGCTGGGGCAAAGGCAGCAGCGGCGGCACTAGCACTAAACCTGTAGAAACTGGTACTTATTCTGATTTAACCTGAAATGTATTTAAAATTTGAATCTTTTTCAAACATACAACTACATGTTATTTCTTATTTTAGGCTCAGAATCAGGCAGTAGAGCGGCCACACTGAACCGGTTCTCAGCTCTGCAGCAGTCTTCCTCCTCAGTCTCACCCATGGACTCAGACAGAAGAGTTCCTCAAAGGTAAAGGAAAAAAAAACTTCTCAAAATGTTAATGTTTAAACTGAGCTGGAGGACAGGTCAGAATTCTGTAGTGGAATTCGCTGTTTAACTGTCAGGTTGCAGGTATGTTGTCCTGGTTTATGGTTAATATCGCTGTATGATACTGGGCCTATCCATATGATACAAAAACTGGCACAAAGTTCACTTGCAAGTTCAATGTCTTTTCTGTCAGCACTAATGAGCAAAAGTGAAAACATTTTTCATAATAGCCTTAGAAATTGATCGGATTTGATGGTAAAATCAGTTGAAAGGAATTTAAGCCATATGGTCAATATGGCAAGTTTTTGGAGCAAATAAAAAAAATATCAGGCTCAATATTCAATATTTTTCAATATTTTTCAAAAACTGTGAATATATAGTTCTTAAATATTTCCCATTTATTAGAATAATGTAACATAGCTATGAGGTGCAATAAGAAAGACCTTACATAGTTTGTTTTAGTTGTGACATTAATTTACTGGAGCTTTTGTTTTATTTAGGGTATGTGAAGGGCACGTGTAATTAAGTATGCTGGAGTTAAAATACTTCAAAATTACATTGATGGTTTATGTAGCAATTTTTTTGTATTTATTATCTACTATTATGACAAAACCTAATGATAATCCTTATCACTGAACAGACATAGCTCCAGCCGAGAGCGCGGAGATCGGTACGAGCGCTCAGACCGCGGCGGGGACAGGTACGACCGGCGGGACGACCGGCGGGACGACCGGCGGGACGACCGGCGGGACGACCGGCGGGACGACCGGCGGGACGACCGGCGGGACGACCGGCGGGACGACCGCAACAGAAACAGGCTCCAGTTGACGAAGAGGAGCTTCAGCCGAGAGACTGAAGAGCGCAGCCGAGAGAGAGAGCAGCGCGGAACCAACGACCCCGTGCGCCGAGTGGCCAGTATGACCGATGACCGGGACAGCAGGGAGAGGGCGCGCAGCAAAGACAATGGTGAAGGTCTTAACAAACTGAAGATATGCTGTGCCCTTTTGGTTACATTATATTTGTTTACTTTGATTACTGTTGAAATTTGTTCCATCCTTCAACCAGACTGTGTGTGCAATCTGTGAGGAGCAGTGGCTGATTGTTTGGACCATTCTTGAGGCAGAATTTTAACCAAGAGGATTTAGCTGGAAGTCTATTATGGTGATATTGACTTGGTAGTGGGAAACTGGAAGAACCTATACATACACTAGGTTTAGTTCTGTTTACTTCACTATTGGGTTGTTCTTGTTCACATGGACCACACCACATGGATTCACCGCAAGGCTGCACCATGAGCCACATGAGGGGCTGTCAGCTGACCCCTGAACTTATTTCCATGACAGCAGTTTTTTTTTTCTTTCACCTGGGGTTAAATATACTGTGAAGGTGATGCACTTTTAATGCAGTTTAGAAAGCGCTGTCATGTTCACATTGGCCCAATTTCACCACTCTCATATCAAAAACTCATTTACGTGGAATAACACCCTTATATAGAAAGTCCCCACATGTTTAAAGAGCTCATTGTTCAAAACATGTTGTCCTGGTAGTGGTAGAAATAAAATTGTAACGCATAAAATACCTCAAAAGAATCATTGATTAACTTGCATAAAATGATGTGTATTTATTAAAGGATTTAACTGTTTTGTGTCACAGTGCAAAAGGAGAGAGCCACGCCTCCTCCTCAACCCCCCACCAAACCTGCCTTAACAGAAGAAGAACTGGTAAAGAAGTCTACAGCCATCATTGAGGAGTACCTACATATTAATGACATGAAGGTGTGTATGTTTGCCGTAGCAATAGTAGCTGTAGCGCTACGTCTAATAGTCAAGACTATCAAAACTCAAAATAAATCGGTCTCATCTTTAATTAAACACTAGTTTTTTCAAAGTAATTCTACTGCTTGTTACTGTGAATTGCCAGTTAAGAGGCAGGCCTTCTGTGTTCTGCAGTTTTGAACAGGTTTAAAGTGTTTCTATCATTAAGCCATTGTTGATCGGCTTATAATGAGCTATTGCAAATTTTACAAAATACCTGGAAAAAATGTAATATTTCAGACTACACTTAACCTTGTACTAATTCTTGTATGTAATGTGTCCACGTAGGAGGCCCTGCAGTGCGTGCAGGAGATGAATTGCCCTCAGCTCTTGTATGTTTTTGTCCGGAGCGGTTTGGAGTCAACTCTGGAGCGTAGCACGATCGCCCGTGAGCACATGGGTCTGCTACTGCACCAGCTCATCAAGAACAGCACCCTCTCAAAACAACAGTATTTCAAAGGGTCAGTGCAGCTTTAAGTGTTGTCACCATTTTAACATATCAAACTTGAAACATTAGTTGAGTCAATTAATCAGTCGATGATATTTTACTTTATTAAAATAATAAAACATATGGAATGCAGCATGGAAAAAGCATGGAATAAGTTAGCTGCAGTTTTGGAAGTGACTTGACAGTGTAATTTGCCTTTTGGCAGGTGCTGTTTACTCATAATTTATTTTTATTTTATTTTATTTTATTTATTTATTTATTTATTTTAATTAGGACAGTGCATATTAATCAACATGTCAACAAACAGCATCAATGTAAATATGCCGGAATTAGCACAATAGCTACTTTACACCCGTTGTCCTAAGGCAGGTCAAAAACAGGAAATTTAAAGAAACACAGACAAACCAAAAGTGCACATAGACATGACAACAAGTGAACCGCAATAGACCATATTCCGAGTTTAAGATGTCCCAGGAAAAAATAAATAAATAAATAAATAAATAAATAAAATAATAATAATAATAAAATCTACATGTGTGAGCATGTTTGATTATTTTTCAACCAGTGTTTCAGAGTGTTCTTGAAGGTTGAAAAGGAGCCACAGTTCCTGACATGGGCAGGTAATGTGTTCCATGACTGTGATCCTCTGACAGATGTCACCATTTGGCCAAACCTGGTCCTGCGTCTCTGTACGGTACAGTCTCCTCTGGTCAATGCTCTGGTATTAACTCGGTCAGTCATTTTTTTACTTATAAAATCCATTAATGGTGGAGGAGCAAGTCCATTTAAAACTTTAAAAATAAGGCAAGCATCCATAAATACCTGATAACTTTCAAGATCCAGAATGTTATACTTACTTAAGATATTACACTAGTGATACTGTAGAGGCTTTTTATCCAGTGTTCTCAATGTTTTGAAGAGGGACTTTAGGGGCTTCAGGATGGCCTCTGATGTGTGAGACCATGTGGTATAGCAGTAAGACATGTGACTGAATATCATGGCATGCATATACGCCTTTGCTGATTCTGTCGTCAGATAAGGTCTTATGTGTTTGAAGTTTGACAGATTTAATTTAATTATATAAGAAATTTGTTTAACATGCTGTTTAAAATTTAGGTTAGAGTCAAAAACTACCCCAAGGTATTTAAATTGTCTGTATGTATAGTTGTTTTTGGCATGGTTCTAACAATTTTAAATGCTTTTGCCCCTCTCTTCTCTAGTTAGCACAGTTCAGTCAGATGGTGTGTTGTTAGTTGTAGTAGTGCCCATTTGCAAGACACTTTACCCTTCATAATTATATAAATCAATTTCTCTCGTTGTGTGGTTGGAGAGACCTTTGACGCCAAAACACAGCCACTCTTACACTCACACAATGTGTTTGAAGAGTGAATAATTAATGTGCCAAATTGTTTATTAACATTGAGTATCTCAACAAGCCCAATATAAACACCTAAAGCTTTATTTTTCTCCTTGTGTGCAGCCTTCAGGAGATCCTGGAGATGGCTGAAGACATGGCCATAGACATCCCTCACATCTGGTTGTACCTGGCGGAGCTCATCACCCCCATGCTCCACGAGGGAGGCATTCCTATGGGAGAACTCTTTAGGTACTGTGCAGCTGTCACGTACCCGTCACACATCTGCACCACACCTGTTACAACATCTGCAATAATATCTGTAACACAATTGCCTATTAGACAAAGTTTTTGATCCAAGCTCTTTAAAGGGTCCATATAACTCTATTTTCTGATCTATGTATTATGTATCCTCATCAAAAACATACCTGGAGTGGTGTTTTGTTTCATTCACATCACAAATCCTGCATATTTAGGCTGAGTTCTTCTCTCAAGCAGAAAACACTCTGTTCCACCTTGAGATGTTATGTGGTAATACAGGAAGTGCAGTCTGACAGACTGACACAGATTAAGTGCTTTTAAAGATACAACATGAATATACTTACAATTTCCATCACAAAAGTCTTCATGACGTCAAAGTGGAACAGGAGCATTTTGAGCTTGGAGATGTAGACAGACTGATAAAAAAAGGATTACTCAAACGTGTAAATTAAACAAAACACAACTCCAGATACGTTTTTGATGAGGTAACAGTTTAACATGGCTTAAAGCTCATGATTGAGATTACAAGTCACACATACACATCATTTGGTATAATATACCACCAGTAATGTACCACCAGATTTTGGCCAGAAGAGGACACAAATGTGGATTACTCAAAATGAAGCAAATGTTAGAACTACGGAGGCCACTGCGTATCACCAGATACAAATCACATACTACCAAATGCATGTGTACCACTGTTTGGGAAATGCTGGAATTGATTGTATTGATGTTTTGAATAGTTGTAAAAGAGCCATTTCTTTCAGTATTTAATGCAGTATTATACAACTGGACAATTCTTTCTCATCCTCTGCTCATCCTTTGTTCCTTTTTATTATGCAATTTTTTACCTTGCATCTTTCCCTTTTATTATGAATGTAATGAGTAAACTATACTATACGTATGTGTTTACCAACAGAGAAGTGGCCAAACCTCTGATCCCTCTAGAGAAAGCTGGAGTCTTACTGGTCCAGATGCTCACTTTACTCTGCAAAGGAATGGTGAGTCAGTTAATCTCTCTTGAAAACAATTATAACTTTTGAACAACCTGATAATTGTTTTGAATGTGTATAGTTAAAGTCATGTTTACAAACACTGTTTTGTTTCATTTGCTTCAACATGTTTGTTTTTCCAGAGCCATAAAAAGGCAGGTGCGATGTGGAGAGAAGCCGGTCTCAAATGGAAAGACTACCTACCTGAAGATGAAGATGTCAATAAGTTTGTGACAGAAAAGGTAAAAAAAATCTGTAAATTAAAAAGTATGTTGAATTATCCCTTTAAATGTATGTTGACTCCTGTACTCAACAGGTGTGATGAATTAGCTGAATATTTTTCATTGAACATTGAAATTTGAAACCCTGAACTTTGTATATGGCAACATAAAAACAAATAGAAGAAAGTAAGTTATTGTTGTGCATTCAGCTTTTTATTTATTCGATAGGGAGACTTGTGTAAAAATGAAGAATGCACTTGTAGCATGTTACATGCATCACAAAAAATCAAGATACACAAAATCGTAAAGGATAGAATATAAGTTAAATGTATGCAAGAAGAAGACACAGAATTTACCAAGGGGTTTAATGGGGAAATTACATTTGACTGACATCTAACAACAGCCTTTGCTGAGATAAAAAGAGATCTAAAAAAAAATAAAAAATTGGACGAGTAGTTCATTATGTTAACTTTCCATGCTCGTTTATGATCAATCGCGATATCATGCAGGAGGCGTGGTTTCACTGTTTTTACCTGTATGTCAACATGGCGGCAGAATATAAAAACTTCTCTGTAATAAGATCCTGGTGTTTTGGGAATTTCCATGGTTACAGAGGATGGTTTCCAATTACAGAGTACCGCCAAAGTTTGACGAAGCCAGGCATACAAGTGCTGGAAAAATGTCGTATCTAGAGACTTGTTACTTGCTGCTGCAAGAAAAAACAAGCACTGGCGGTGGCACTCGAAGGAAGAGCCAGAGAGACGGCATTCAAAATATCTGCGGAAGATTTGAACAAGGATAATGGTATGGAAACGTTGCTTGCAAAACTGAATGCGGTGTTTTTGAGAAAAGAAAAAAAACTGCGCTTTCAAAGCATACTCTTATTTTGACTCGATAACAAAAGACAGTGCGGTGTCCATTGCGGATTACTGTATATCATTGTCTTTGAGCAGAGATACAACGGAATGAAAAAGTACAACATCACTCTGCCTGACGTTGTACTTGCCTTCAAGCTTCTGGACACGGCTAGGAATGGGACGATATTAAAATTTACACTCATGATTGTTGTGACCAAAATAATCGTTAAAGATATTGTCACTATAATTATCAAAAACCAAGGCAGTATAATGTCCTCATATGTGGACACCAGGACCTTCTAGAGAAAAGAATTGTATTGTGGCCTAGACAACCCAAAATGTGTTGTCCACATATGTGGATGCCAGGTCCTAGGACGTTATAGGTATTCAGATGAATTCATGATTCTTTTAAAACCATGCTCCGCTGCTAGCTAGCTGTGCAATCAGTTGAGCAAAATGCTGTTCAGCTAGTGCTAACCTAGCGATGGCAAAGTCGACACAAAGTCGGAGTCATACAAATCCAAACTAACACAAACTACATTCAATAGTTTATTTCACATGGTATGTTACTTGGGATGGATATTTTTGGCTCAAGTTTGTCAAATAGTGCAGGATGGTTGTCTCGCAAATGTGCATGTAATTTGCCAGTGTTTGCCCTTGGAGCTGTATCTTTTTTTTCGGCAGGCTCTGCAGATTGGTGGCTCAACTTGTTGGTCTTGTTTTTCAAATCCATAATAATTCCACACATTAGACTTCACCTTCTTGAATGGGCGATATAAATGTGCTCCATCACTGGGATCCAAATCCACTGCCTGCCCACTAGCCATGACGGTGACTAAGGTGAACCACAGAATAGGCACAGAAGTTAACAAGTTTCATTGCTATGATAGAGGCCCCCCTTGTGGGAAAACACCAGGGCTAACATCTAAACATTGTATTGCAACAGGAAACATGAAGCAGTTATATGCGAAGATCACAATTATTAAAAAATGGCACAAACAATTAATTGCTGTTTTTTATCGCGCTTAACCATATGTATATCGTCCCATTCCTAGACACGGCATGTCTGGAGGAGAAAGACAGACAGTTGCACTGAGCTGACTTTTGTATCTATGAAGTCCGCTTTAAAACAGATCTTCAGCGGAAAAACAACAGGAGGAACTATCAAGATGCAGTGTTTTTCATGGAGCAAAAAAGCGACTGGAAAATTCAGATGTGATGGCCCGCCACAGAGCAACGGCAGCAGCCACAGCAAGTTACCAATCAACTCAACAAATACGGTAGGCAAACGAGATGCGCCTTTGGCAGAGCCCATATCATTGGGCTAAAGACTGTCCTCATTGGAGGAATGAAATTAGAGATATATTACAGATATAAAGGCAGAAGTGAGCTGTAATGACAGTGATGTCCATAAAAAAAAGCATAAAGTTCTTCGGAAACTTCACAAGCAGTTTTTCTATGCCTCTGAACATAGGCTGCAGAAGCTCATCCACAGCTCTGGAAATACTGACCAAGACAACCGGTCACCTTGCAAGAAATCGTTTGCGACTGTGAAATATGTCAAAGATACAGCAGAATGAAGCCCAAGCCTGCATGTAGGTTTGCCTTTAGCCTCAGAGTAAAATGAGACCGTGGCAATGGATCTACATGAATTGGAACCTGGGGTATGGTACCTCCACATCATCAACCACTTCACATGCTTCAGCGCTGGAAACATCTTGAGGACCAAGAAACCGCCGTAGATGGTCAACTCTTTCATTCACTCGTGGACAAGCATCCGTGGAGCACCAAAAAGGATCTACACTGACAATGGCGCAGAGTTCAATGAGGAGATACGAGACATGGCCGAAAACTTCAACATTGAGACAAAGACTACAGCAGGATGGTTGGATTGTTGGAGAGACACAACATGACACTGACAGAGATCCTCATGAAGGTGAAAAGGGAAAATGGGTGTGGGTGGCAAATTGCTTTAAACTGGGCTCTTATGGCTAAGAACAGTATGATGAGTGTGCATGGTTATAGCCCACACCAGCTAGTATTTGGTCAAAACCCTAATCTCCCTTCTGTTTTGGTTGATAAGCTCTAGAGGGCACAACTATAAGCACCAGAGTAGGGCAGCACATGGCGACACTACATGCTTCCAGGAGAGCTTTCACAGAGGTGGAACGCTCAGAAAGAATAAGGAGGGCACTACACAAGCAGCTTAGGCCTCCAGATGACAAGTATGAGACAGGAAACAGAGTGTAGTATAAATGAGCTGACAGTACAGAGTGGAAAGGTCCAGGTGTAGTTATTGGTCAGAATGGGTCTGTGGTGTTTATCAGACATGGGGGAATCGTTGTACATGTGCACTAGTCCAGGTTGAACAAGATGAAGAGAAACAGATAATGTGCAATACTTCTGAAAACAGTACAGAAAATAAAAACAGTGACAATTAATGAACAAAGTGGAGAAGAAAAACAGATCAATGACAACAATCAAAGTGAAGTGACAGAAAACCCTAGACAAGTTAATGTGACACCCCCTGAAACATGTAACTTCTGATTTAAAACTCAAACATTTACTAATAGAGAGGATGGTGGCCAGTACACTGCCAGAGTTTTAAGTAGAGCAGGTAAAGCCAAAGGGCAGTACAAAGATTGATACAATGTGCAATATCTTGAGCCAGATGGCAATGAGGGACAAAAGCAAGCATTAGACATGTCACATGTTGATAACCTTGACATAGAGTATGAAAATGTGGGCTCTGGTGTTCTTATTGCTAAAGATATTTCTTTTGAAAGTGCTAAACAGCAAGAAATAGAGAATTGCCAAAATAATAATGTTTTTGAGTAAGTCACAGATGAGGGTCAAAATGTGTATCTACCAGATGGGTCTGTACAGTCAAAGAAATGCCAGAAATGGTATTGTCCCAAAGGCATGACTTGTAGCTAGAGGTTTTGAAGAGGTAAATATTCAGTTTACAGAAAGACTCTCCCACATGTGCATCTGAGTCACTTAGATTGCTGTTATCTGTTACCAGTCAAAACAAGTGAAAGGTTCTACTGGTACAACCAGGTTAAAGAATTGATGCTGAACACTAGTGGTAAAATGTCTCAGGTTGATCCTGCAGTCTTCAGTTGGCTGAATGACCATTCTGACATTCTGAGGTCACAGGTTTACTGGCATGTCATCTATATGATTTTCTTTTGGCAGGATCAGAGCGCTTTGTAACAAATGTGAGTCCTGTACTTAAGTTTACCTTTCATGTGGGGCGTGAAGAACATGAGTTTTTCTTATGTGGGCATGGACATTACCACAGTTGGTTATAAAGTACTAGTTCATCAGCACACTTACATAAAAAATCTGCAACCAGTCCATTTACAGGCCACTCAGGCTGTGCAGAGGGATGCTCTTTTAAACGAAACAGACGGAGCAGCTCAGGTCCAAAATAGGACAAATCTTGTGGGTTGCTAAACAAACAAGGCCAGATGTAATGTTTGACGCGTGTAACCTGGCGTCTAACATTAAAAAGGCTATTGTCCAGTCTATTCATAAAGTGAACAAAGTGATCTGTAAACTTAAGTCAGAGAAGGTCATACTTAAGTTTCAGCACTTAGGAAACAGTGCTGATTTAAGTCTAGTTGTCTTCAGTGATGCTTCTCTTGGCAAAGTTCCAGACAGTGGCACAGAGGGAGGAGTTTTGGATGCACTCATGGGTAAAGGTGGCAAGTTTTACGTTTTGGCCTTCTAAAAAGATCAGACATGTGGTGAGAAGCACTCTTGTAGGAGAAACCCATTCCCATGTCAGATGGTATAGACAATGCATTGTTTCTGGCCACACTGTTTTCTGAGCTCACTACAGGAAATCCAAGCCTGAATGCTCTTCCCCTTATCTGTGTAACCGACAACCATTCACTTTTTGATGCACTTAAGTCTACTAAGCAGGTCACAGAGAAGCAGCTCGGGCTATAAATAAAAAGCATCAAGGAGCTCCTACAGTCTAAGAAAATAAAAGAGGGCTGTTGGTCAGAGTCTAAGTCACAGCTCGCTGACTGTGGAGCTGTCCATAATAAGGGAGCTTCATCCCTTATGGTTCTCAAAGCTCTAGATGAGGGTTCATGGTTACTGTAATTTTTTTTTTGTTTATCCAAAAACTGTTTTGTGTGTAGTTACTGTTCAGAAAGAAGAATGTTACCTTACTAAAGCACACTTAATATATTACCTGAATGTTCCTTTATTTATTTTTTTCTTCTAAAAGAGAGGGAGATTGTTAACTTCCCAAGCTAGTTTATGATCTATCGTGATATTACGCAGGAGGTGCGGTTTCACTGTTTTTACCTGTATGTCAACATAGTGGAGGAATAAAAACTTCTCCGCAATAAAAGCCTTGTGTTTTGGGAATTTACACATTATGTGCCCATCTTGTATTTAGGCCCGAGCACCAGAAGCTGGTGACAGGCCTATTAGTATTGCCAAGCGATGCTAATAGTAGCAGTAATAAACTAATGTGAAGTGAAGTGCTTGTATTGACCAGGGACCCGCGCCATGATGTAGGAATATGCGAGTGCTTTCTGAAAATGCATAGTTTTTTAGCTAAAAAAAAAAGGCAGAACATCGCTCTTGTGTCAGAATGTTATTATTTATTTCTCTATTTGTCTTTTGGGTTTTTCACCCAGTTGACAATGGCGAAAACTCACAAAACTTTGCCAACTCTTGTTTCTCTACATTCTGGCTATTTCCAATTTACGAAAACATCCCCCCACACAAAAAAAAATGCATTAGGGTATAAATAAATAAAAATTTGCACATAGTCATGAAATTTGTGCTTAAAGAACAGGCACAGATCTTTATTGTCGGTTGCAGCAATACAGACGGCTTAAAGGCAGCGTCCAGCAAAATTGAAAGCAGAGTCTAAAGCAGAGTCTAAAGCAGAGTCTAAAGCAGAGTCTAAAGCAGAGTCTAAAGCAGAGTCTAAAGCAGAGTCTAAAGCAGAGTCTAAAGCAGAGTCTAAAGCAGAGTCTAAAGCAGAGTCTAAAGCAGAGTCTAAAGCAGAGTCTAAAGCAGAGTCTAAAGCAGAGTCTAAAGCAGAGTCTAAAGCAGAGTCTAAAGCAGAGTCTAAAGCAGAGTCTAAAGCAGAGTCTAAAGCAGAGTCTAAAGCAGAGTCTAAAGCAGAGTCTAAAGCAGAGTCTAAAGCAGAGTCTAAAGCAGAGTCTAAAGCAGAGTCTAAAGCAGAGTCTAAAGCAGAGTCTAAAGCAGAGTCTAAAGCAGAGTCTAAAGCAGAGTCTAAAGCAGAGTCTAAAGCAGAGTCTAAAGCAGAGTCTAAAGCAGAGTCTAAAGCAGAGTCTAAAGCAGAGTCTAAAGCAGAGTCTAAAGCAGAGTCTAAAGCAGAGTCTAAAGCAGAGTCTAAAGCAGAGTCTAAAGCAGAGTCTAAAGCAGAGTCTAAAGCAGAGTCTAAAGCAGAGTCTAAAGCAGAGTCTAAAGCAGAGTCTAAAGCAGAGTCTAAAGCAGAGTCTAAAGCAGAGTCTAAAGCAGAGTCTAAAGCAGAGTCTAAAGCAGAGTCTAAAGCAGAGTCTAAAGCAGAGTCTAAAGCAGAGTCTAAAGCAGAGTCTAAAGCAGAGTCTAAAGCAGAGTCTAAAGCAGAGTCTAAAGCAGAGTCTAAAGCAGAGTCTAAAGCAGAGTCTAAAGCAGAGTCTAAAGCAGAGTCTAAAGCAGAGTCTAAAGCAGAGTCTAAAGCAGAGTCTAAAGCAGAGTCTAAAGCAGAGTCTAAAGCAGAGTCTAAAGCAGAGTCTAAAGCAGAGTCTAAAGCAGAGTCTAAAGCAGAGTCTAAAGCAGAGTCTAAAGCAGAGTCTAAAGCAGAGTCTAAAGCAGAGTCTAAAGCAGAGTCTAAAGCAGAGTCTAAAGCAGAGTCTAAAGCAGAGTCTAAAGCAGAGTCTAAAGCAGAGTCTAAAGCAGAGTCTAAAGCAGAGTCTAAAGCAGAGTCTAAAGCAGAGTCTAAAGCAGAGTCTAAAGCAGAGTCTAAAGCAGAGTCTAAAGCAGAGTCTAAAGCAGAGTCTAAAGCAGAGTCTAAAGCAGAGTCTAAAGCAGAGTCTAAAGCAGAGTCTAAAGCAGAGTCTAAAGCAGAGTCTAAAGCAGAGTCTAAAGCAGAGTCTAAAGCAGAGTCTAAAGCAGAGTCTAAAGCAGAGTCTAAAGCAGAGTCTAAAGCAGAGTCTAAAGCAGAGTCTAAAGCAGAGTCTAAAGCAGAGTCTAAAGCAGAGTCTAAAGCAGAGTCTAAAGCAGAGTCTAAAGCAGAGTCTAAAGCAGAGTCTAAAGCAGAGTCTAAAGCAGAGTCTAAAGCAGAGTCTAAAGCAGAGTCTAAAGCAGAGTCTAAAGCAGAGTCTAAAGCAGAGTCTAAAGCAGAGTCTAAAGCAGAGTCTAAAGCAGAGTCTAAAGCAGAGTCTAAAGCAGAGTCTAAAGCAGAGTCTAAAGCAGAGTCTAAAGCAGAGTCTAAAGCAGAGTCTAAAGCAGAGTCTAAAGCAGAGTCTAAAGCAGAGTCTAAAGCAGAGTCTAAAGCAGAGTCTAAAGCAGAGTCTAAAGCAGAGTCTAAAGCAGAGTCTAAAGCAGAGTCTAAAGCAGAGTCTAAAGCAGAGTCTAAAGCAGAGTCTAAAGCAGAGTCTAAAGCAGAGTCTAAAGCAGAGTCTAAAGCAGAGTCTAAAGCAGAGTCTAAAGCAGAGTCTAAAGCAGAGTCTAAAGCAGAGTCTAAAGCAGAGTCTAAAGCAGAGTCTAAAGCAGAGTCTAAAGCAGAGTCTAAAGCAGAGTCTAAAGCAGAGTCTAAAGCAGAGTCTAAAGCAGAGTCTAAAGCAGAGTCTAAAGCAGAGTCTAAAGCAGAGTCTAAAGCAGAGTCTAAAGCAGAGTCTAAAGCAGAGTCTAAAGCAGAGTCTAAAGCAGAGTCTAAAGCAGAGTCTAAAGCAGAGTCTAAAGCAGAGTCTAAAGCAGAGTCTAAAGCAGAGTCTAAAGCAGAGTCTAAAGCAGAGTCTAAAGCAGAGTCTAAAGCAGAGTCTAAAGCAGAGTCTAAAGCAGAGTCTAAAGCAGAGTCTAAAGCAGAGTCTAAAGCAGAGTCTAAAGCAGAGTCTAAAGCAGAGTCTAAAGCAGAGTCTAAAGCAGAGTCTAAAGCAGAGTCTAAAGCAGAGTCTAAAGCAGAGTCTAAAGCAGAGTCTAAAGCAGAGTCTAAAGCAGAGTCTAAAGCAGAGTCTAAAGCAGAGTCTAAAGCAGAGTCTAAAGCAGAGTCTAAAGCAGAGTCTAAAGCAGAGTCTAAAGCAGAGTCTAAAGCAGAGTCTAAAGCAGAGTCTAAAGCAGAGTCTAAAGCAGAGTCTAAAGCAGAGTCTAAAGCAGAGTCTAAAGCAGAGTCTAAAGCAGAGTCTAAAGCAGAGTCTAAAGCAGAGTCTAAAGCAGAGTCTAAAGCAGAGTCTAAAGCAGAGTCTAAAGCAGAGTCTAAAGCAGAGTCTAAAGCAGAGTCTAAAGCAGAGTCTAAAGCAGAGTCTAAAGCAGAGTCTAAAGCAGAGTCTAAAGCAGAGTCTAAAGCAGAGTCTAAAGCAGAGTCTAAAGCAGAGTCTAAAGCAGAGTCTAAAGCAGAGTCTAAAGCAGAGTCTAAAGCAGAGTCTAAAGCAGAGTCTAAAGCAGAGTCTAAAGCAGAGTCTAAAGCAGAGTCTAAAGCAGAGTCTAAAGCAGAGTCTAAAGCAGAGTCTAAAGCAGAGTCTAAAGCAGAGTCTAAAGCAGAGTCTAAAGCAGAGTCTAAAGCAGAGTCTAAAGCAGAGTCTAAAGCAGAGTCTAAAGCAGAGTCTAAAGCAGAGTCTAAAGCAGAGTCTAAAGCAGAGTCTAAAGCAGAGTCTAAAGCAGAGTCTAAAGCAGAGTCTAAAGCAGAGTCTAAAGCAGAGTCTAAAGCAGAGTCTAAAGCAGAGTCTAAAGCAGAGTCTAAAGCAGAGTCTAAAGCAGAGTCTAAAGCAGAGTCTAAAGCAGAGTCTAAAGCAGAGTCTAAAGCAGAGTCTAAAGCAGAGTCTAAAGCAGAGTCTAAAGCAGAGTCTAAAGCAGAGTCTAAAGCAGAGTCTAAAGCAGAGTCTAAAGCAGAGTCTAAAGCAGAGTCTAAAGCAGAGTCTAAAGCAGAGTCTAAAGCAGAGTCTAAAGCAGAGTCTAAAGCAGAGTCTAAAGCAGAGTCTAAAGCAGAGTCTAAAGCAGAGTCTAAAGCAGAGTCTAAAGCAGAGTCTAAAGCAGAGTCTAAAGCAGAGTCTAAAGCAGAGTCTAAAGCAGAGTCTAAAGCAGAGTCTAAAGCAGAGTCTAAAGCAGAGTCTAAAGCAGAGTCTAAAGCAGAGTCTAACAAAGTGGGATTTGAGTTTTATAATCCTCTCTTAGTGGCAGTCATACGTGAAAAGAGACTACAGAGAAGAAATTTGGCCTTGACCAAAATGACCGTTATATCTGCTATATCTCAGTTTCCTGAGATTATGATGAATGGCAACTGCTGCATGGGAAACATAACTTTTTGTAGCTTTGTAATAAAGTAAGCAATGTATTATATTTGTATATTGTTCACATTTGACACAGAAGTGGATCATGATGAGTAAAATATATTATGGCAATGTCATCTGCTCAACCAGGGGTTAAACTTTGCTAATCATGACTCAGCAATTTTGGTAAACATACTTTGACGAACAAAGTTATCCAAATTTTTGACACAAGCCATATGGTCTCTGTGTGGCGAAGCCGCAAAAATTCCCTAGAATTTTGGAAATTTAGAATTTTTACAAATTGCTCCCTGATTTCAATGAAATTTGAATCCGTTGTTAAACTCCTTGCCCTAAAGCTATTTAATGTGGGAAAAAAATGAAATGTTTTTCTTTAGATTGAAACAAAACTTAATATGGGGAGAAAAGCGATTTGGTAATTTCAAAATTTTCAGAAATTTTGCATAAAATTCAGTTCTGGCATCCTGATCACAAAAGTCAATGACACCCATGCCATAGTTTTTGCAGCGTAGCCATAGCAATGACACCAGCAGTCCATGCTATTCTAATGATAAAAATCACCAAATCGCTCAAAAAATAGGCTGATTTCACTCTTTAATTTTTTTCAATTAAAAATTTCACACTTTAATCGTGGGTTGATACCCAAACCTTAAACAGATTGATATAACAAAAAACATATGGGTGCAATAGTGCTGCCTAGGCAATTTGTATGGAATGAAAAAAATGACTTTGTTGTAGACATACAAAATTTGGTACAATTATTCGTGACATGCTCTCATTCAATGACACCTGCACCTCATCTCACATTGTGTTACCACGACAGCAACGACAGCAATCTGCCCTCACCTATGTCCTGACAAAAACATTGCCGTAGCCAGACAAGATTTAGTAAACAAATGCATCATGGCAATGGGAACAAAACATTATATTGTTACCACGCCCCCTTACAGAACGGAAGTCCGTCATCTTGGATTTTTTTTTTTTTTTAAATCACCACATAAAGAAAAATCATCGGGTTAGGTTAGTGTTAGGAGTAAGGGTTGGTATAAGGGTAGGGATTAGGGTAGGATTAGGTTTTGTTTTTTTAAGGGGTTAGGGGTAGGGTTTAAGGTCAAGATCACGTTTAGGGGTTATGGTATTGTTAGACTCAGGTAGGGTTAGTGATTAGATCTAGGTTTAGGCCAGTGTTAGGGCGAGGCATGCCTTAAATGTAGGTGCGGGTTACGGCGTGGGCCGACCATCGCCGCTTGCAGCTATATTTAAATATTTTTATAATATGGTGGTAGCACGTGAGGAGCATTTGAAAATAAAAGCATTTCAATTATAATGAATTTTATTTATATTGTAGTTTACATTTGAAAGTGCTACAGTCTGTTAAAATCACACACAGCATAGCAATAAAAACTTGTCTGTATTATGTATTTTTGTAGAATGTAGAGTTCACTCTTGGAGAAGAGTTGGAGAAGAATAAAAAGTCTGAGATGAGTCCGTCTGAGTTGACGCAGCATCTGGACCGACTGATTCAAGACCAGGCCGACAACCAGAGGGTCTTTGACTGGATCGAGGTCTGTGTGCTTAGCTCAAAATGAATTAAAACATAAACATTAGCATCTGAATGTATTATGTTATAATAATAATAGCAATGATGTAATATGTCTATAACTTCGTAGGCTAACCTGGATGAGAAGCAGACCTCCTCCAACATGTTTGTGAGAGCGCTGATGACCTGCATCTGTCAATCAGCCATCATATGTAAGTCAAAAACACTTATTTTGCATTTATTGCATATGATTATTTTCTTTCTTAGGTTTATAATAGTAATAGAAAGTATAGAATAATGTCTTAGAATAAAATAAACTGAAATACAAAATATACTGAGTATGGACAGAAAAAACTGTGCACTAAATATAAAAAAAGGTCTATGTCCTAATCTCAGCACACTAAATAATACAGCATAGAGTTGTTCAGTCACTTTGTTGCCTCACTTCTGGCAAAACAGAATAGTTTTAAATTAGAAATGTAACGATGCAACATATCTCTATCTCTGGCTATTACGTAGAGTAATGCTTTCAACGTTTCCAGGTGAGAACCCTTACAAAGTGAATACCGACGTGATCAAACAGCGGTCGAAGTTGCTGCTGAAGTTTCTGAAGGACGAACAAAAGGAGCTGCAGGCCCTGTATGCGCTGCAGGCCCTCATGGTGCAGATGGAGCAGCCCGCAAGTGAGTAGTGTCATAAATACATACATTTATATAGGGCTGAGCGACGTATAATAAAAATCTTATCTTATCATGACAATGAGCTTTTTTTGGTGAAATTGTCAGATTTTGATTTAGTAGCATTCACCACATCACCCCCATACTCCAACAACTTTATTGGCTTCCCATAAAACAAAGAATCAACTTCAAAATTATCCTCACTACATTCAAAACTACCAATAACCTTGCTCCACATTATCTTTCTGATCTTCTCCACTCCCTCTCGCTCTCTCCGCTCCTCCTTCTCTCTCCAGCTGTCTGTTCCGTCTGCCTGTCTCCACCACCAGCTCTGGAACTCACTCCCACCTGACCTCTGCAACTTCATTGCTCTTCCCCTTCCTTCAAATCACGACTCAAAACTTGCTCAGACAATCCTACACCACAGTTTCGTATTGTATTCTATTGTGTGTTTTTATGTTTTTAACTTGTTCCGTACTTGGGTGTTTTGAAAGGCACCTATAAATAAATTATTATTTGGCCCGAGCCTGGGACTACGTCCCGGCGAGGGACTCATTAAAACCGCGTCTGGAGCATGGAAAATGGCAAAAACCAAGTAGTAAACACGCCCCGACATGGCAGTGAATGGTGTCAAAAATTAGAACTCGAGGAGCTCTAATTGTCACAAAAGACCCCGAGAAAAAATAATGAAAGACGACTCAGTAGCGCCACCTCAAACTTTGATTTTCATGGGGCCAATGGGAGCCCGACTCGGAAAAAAGTCAGGAAGTACAGGAAGTCGGCCATATTAGATCAAACCCGGGAATAACAAAAGTGCATACCCTCGCATTCAGGACATCTCGCACAGTTTTCATCACAAACACTTCAAATTTGGCCAAATCCCACTAATCCCATGTGTGATTAAAGATTGTCAATTACATTTTGAATATGACTTTGGGTGTGGTCAGGGTGAATTTTCAACAAAATCACAAATTTTTGAATAATAAAAAAAAAATATTTCTCTTTCACACATTTTTTGTTGGGAAAATGCTAATACAGTGTTTATGCACATTTGAGAGCTGAACGCAATAATATGCAAATCAAGGCACTCTCTAGCACCCTCTTCAAATTTCATTTTCAAAAATTCATAGAAGACAATCGATTTGTCATGGACTTCAGAAAAAATTCACAGGGGCCTTATTTGTGATGGGGCACAATGTGAGAAAGTCACATGATTGTAGCTGTTATGGTTTAGGAGAAAAATAATGGGTGAAAAATGCGTTTCCATTCTTCTTCTTATTATTATTATTATTATTTTGGTAGGCGCTTTGAAGCCACTTTTGACCCCATAAACTTTAAACCAACCCAAAATTCAAGGTTGGTGAAAAATTTATTATTTTGATGTTCAAAAAAATTGTTTCAAAATGACTCAATAGCGCCACCTCAAAATTTGAAATACATTGCGGCAATGAGAGACCTTTTTCATCGTAGACAAATGAAATTTGGTACAAACATAGAACATGTCAAGACAAGTAAAAAATTATATTATGACCCCACCCTAAACCCTACAGGAAGTCGGCCATTGTGGGCGCAACCCCATTTTTTCAAAATTTTACCTCTCACATTTGAATTTTTTACGACTCGGATTTTTAACATGCAAATTGGTCAAAATGAACTAGACCCATGTGGGATTATAAGCAACTCTTTTAGTTATAAAATGTGGGTGTGGCCAGCCTGCAAAGGAAAAAGCAATTTTTTAAAGTTAATTGCGTGTAACTCACACAGTTAGTGTCCTATTTCCCAGCATGAATATACTTGTTTTTTCAAAATGTTGATCTGAACGCATAGATATACAATTTACACAGGTCAGACATTATATTGCTCCACAGCGCCCCCTTGAACCTTTTAATGGTATGCAAAAAATTACATTGTCACAAACATTTGAAATTTGGCATGGACATCCCTATTGACATACTGAACAAAAAAGCCAATGAGAATATACCTCTATTTTCAAAGGTGTTGCCAGGCAACGTCTGACATTTCTCATTGAAATACATGGAATTTGGTTAACTGGGATGAAAAATAATTACTGTGTCATAGACCATTGAAATTTTGTACACATATTCCTCCATCATACTGAACAAAAAGTCAATGAAGACATACTTCTATTTCCAACCGTGCAGGCGTGACATTGTGATAAATGGTTTAATTGGAATGAATGGAGTAGTATTACTGAGACTTTTGTTTATTTGTTATTTGATTCATGTGGATGGGTCCAATAATTAAAGAGATAAAGAAAATCAACAAATCTGCAGTCTATTGGTTAAATGCAACCTATCAGTCAGCCTCTATTATTTTCTGTGTGGAGAGCACTTGAAGATGTGCTCTTGAGACAGAAAGCATCTGAACATTTAATTGGCACCTTATAACAAAATTGTTGCAAATGCAGAAAGTAGCTGCGTATTGACTGTGTATTTTTGCTTGTGTCCAGATCTGTTAAGGATGTTTTTTGACACGCTGTACGATGAAGATGTGATCAAAGAGGAGGCCTTTTATAAGTGGGAATCGAGTAAAGACCCCTCAGAGCAGTTGGGAAAGGGGGTCGCACTCAAGTCCGTCACCGCCTTTTTCACCTGGCTACGAGAGGCTGAAGACGAGTCTGATAACAGCTAAGCCCCACCCCTAAACCAGAGAGGACTGTGGGTAACGATTCAGAGGAGGGTCTGAATCGGCAAAAATCCTTCTGCTTAAACAGAAAAAAGCAAGAAAAAAATTCTTCAACTGGGAGAGATTGTATTATGGATCGCACGTTCGATCATGTTATTTTTTGTTTTCTTTTACTTTGCGTTTTCTTGTCTTTTGTCCAACCGAATGTCTTTTTTTAAAAGATCTAAAAACAGGATTTATTAGAGTGTAGATGTGAGAATGCTGAAGAGCGTTACGCGTGGTTGTAGAAGATGCCGTTTTTGTTTTGTTTTATTGTGATTCAAAATGGCTCCTCTTCATCGCGGCAACACTATCAAGATACTTTGCTTAAGAGAGATATAGACTTTAAAAGCTGTTTCTTCTATATTTTTGATGACTTCCTCCATGTATCATGTGGACACGACTCTTCTATGGTCTATGGTCTACACAACACGCTGATGTAGTCCGCCTGCTCAGCTTCTGTCTCTGGTGTTGAATGAGTGAAGTGTGCGTTTTTTAATAAAACAAAAAACTACAAAGATAAGTGAATGTGACCTAGAGTTGTTAAACCACATTTCGGATGTGTAACGGTTGTGGTCTCCTGAGGATTTCACTAAAGATTTACTTTGGGGAGATGTTGAACTTTCATGACCATTTTGCTGCTGGAGGGCACCCCCTTCCTGTCACCTCATCTACTTCACCCAAAACATCCCATAATGCATCCAGTTTACCCCTCTGTGCTCAAAAACTGATTCTGTATGGACCTGGACAACTGCCCTACCTGCAAAACCTGATGATGGATTTTTTTTTTTTTTTTTTTTTAAATATGTGACTTATAAAATATGTAATTATCAAAAAAGGACAAAAAAAAAAGAGAAAACTACAGTATGAATCCTAAGGCCTTTACTGCTTCTAGTCAGTGGAGATGCATTCAAGGAGCGTCTGTAAATATGCGATACATTGTTTTTTTTCCAAATGCTGATATTCTGTGACCCTCAAAACGCTTTGTATTTATGTCCTCTCTGCGCAGAAGGTGCTTATAACCTAACCCAAGTCATTGATTACAGTTTAAAAGAAAATGACAAATCTGTAAATACTTTTTTGCTTTACTTTATTAAAAAAGATATTTAATTAAAGAAATTAATGCCTCTTTTCACATCCGAAACTGGAAGAGATAAATAAATAAATAAACATTGTTGCAAATAAATAAATAGTGGTCCACTATTGTGCTTTTGTACTGATCCCGGAAAGTATTTGTCCATAACTACTACTGCTGTAGCTACTACTGTTAGTACAGCTACTACTAGTGCTGGAGTTGATATGGTAAGGTTGTTGTTTTGGGTTTTTTTCTTAATTTATACAGGGACAGGGTTCAAAAGTGACCAAAAGGAAATATGCATTCTGCCAGGTTACAGCAGAAAATGCTCATTTCCACCTGTAGTCACTGGGTAGGTTGATGTAATGATTGACTGCTATTGCTGCTGCTGCTGCTGCTACTACTACTACTACTACTACGAGTTTTAACTGAACCAACATTTTATGAATGAAACTGAACAATTGTCATTTATTTCTATCTAGTCCCAATGTATTGTTTGGGGAATGTTTGCATGGCTTAAGGAGCTCTTAAAACTAAATACATATTACCTTTTTTACCACAGATTTGACCAATGTTCCTGATATTCTAAATTATTCACATTATTATTAACATCAGTAACAACAACTATAACTCCAATAAGTACTTTTAACCAAAACACAACCCAAAAGTTGTATTAGTACAAAGCTGGTATTTGTCCTTTTTGCTCCACTAAGTTCTACACTATTGTCTCGCTGCACCCTCTGCTGTTCACATGTGACATGGCATCGCTTCATGTTACCTGCCCCATCCCAAATCAGGACCTCTGCCTGGGGGGAACAGCATGAAGAGGTGTAGCCCACCCAAAGATCTGGGACACTCCTGGCACACATTCAGAAACATTAAAAGGTCAGTCTCCACAATTTGCAACTTTGTCCTGTGGCGATTGTGGTGAGGACTTTTGTGGATTTTGAGGTTTTCTTCTGATAATGGAGGCCTATGATAAAAAGTGACTATGCCTTCACTGCTGTGTAACTGAATGAAGGCCAATCCAGAGCGCCCCCTGTTAGAAATAGTCAGCAATGCCCTCCACTTAGATTCAGAGCAGACGGAGGAGTTGCAGGAAGACTGGATACGTCTGATGGAGCAGGTAGGGGGCATTGTGTCAGGGTCCTAAAGGAGAACAAAAATACATTCAAGCTGTGTTGTTTTAAATCGGTTTTGACAGGTACACTGCCAAAGATGACATGCCACTAGTTGAATTAGATTATTTTTCAGCATTTACCATAAAAATATACTAAACATTACATTTTATAATGAATTTAATTTTCTTTAGCATTCAGTATTACCGAAATCAACTAGTCCTGGCGCGATAGTTACCATCTTTACTCTTAAACATTGTTCAATATGTTTTCTTTGCACTAGTAGGGAAATTTGTATTAATTTGATTGTAGTAGTATGGTTCAATAGACACTGCAACTAACTACTTTAGTGTTTCATGGTACTATTCATATGGATAACTGCTAGCCTTATTATGTTTCATATGATTCACTCAGAAAAGGAATTACTGTGATTCTTCTGCTTTCATTTCAGTATTATCATGTACCATTATTTCCAGAATCAATATCAAATGTGTTCAAAATGTGTTATCATGACAGGCCTACTAATCACTTTTTACCACAATGTATTTCTTATTGTTTATTTTACCTGCTACTACTTAAATACAAAAAAAGTGCATTTGAAAGAGTTTAAAACACCCAAAGTTGGTTCACATTTTCAGTTTTAGCCATGTCTGAATGCATAACTTACAGGGGGGGACCACAGTGAGGTAAGCCACAGCATAGTTGGAATCCGCAGAGCTCAGGTCAGAAAGACTGAGGGTGACTGTCGCTCCGGGTTGGGCAGAAGGGGGTGCCAAGAGGTCCACCTGGCCACTAAATCTGCCCTGTTCTCCAATATGGAACTTACAGGTAAAATCTTTGTCATTATACCGTCCATACAAGCGGTATAAAAAATTGCATAGGTCTAAACTTGAGCCAACTCTAAATATTTTTAAAGGTGTGCTATGTAACTTTTTTGGTGAAGATTCTGCCATCAGATTGTCTTCATGGTAATGTTATTGCTTTGCCTAAGATGCTCCACAGTAAACGTATCTATTCACATGAAGACAAGACAAGCAGCTAATGCTACCAGACTAAGTTAGGAGTCAGATCTGTGGAGAGGCAACCCCGCTCACAGCCAGGAGTTTTGAGCAATTTAAAAAAAAAAGGCCAAGCAATAACATCTCCATAGAGACAGACACTCCACCAGAAAAATTATATTGTGTATCTTTAACCCAAAAGGTGGATAAAACAGACTCTAAATTAACACTAATACTGCAGAGGAATCCAGTATATACAACACTTTGAGAATCACTAGTTTAATAATTGCACCTTTTCTTATTGATGTTTTTGCCTCTGTTTAAGTATACCTGTGCTGGCCCCTGTTTTGGAGATAACCACAATCATCATCAGCTGTTAAACTGAAGAGCCGTGCCAGGCCATGGTTTAGAAGGTCAAAGGTCACCATAGTGCTATGTACCGGTACGAGATGAGAAGCAAAGAACACCTAAAGTGAGACAAGAGAAGCTGTCATTACAATGGTAAAATTTGCTTCTTAACAACTGTGAGATTACAAATGTTTTGACCTGCTTTATGGTAAATATATCTGTAATTATTGGACTTATCTGCATAAAGCAAAAACTGGCGCAAAATGCAGTGTCATTTTCATTAGCGCAAATGAACTATTCGATACAATACTTTTTTTTCATTATAAAAGCTCACAAAAACACAGGTAGACGTATACTGTTTTAGAACTCACTGCTACTTCTCAACTTTTTTCCCCACAAACTGCCACTTAAAGATGCACTATGCAGCTTTTCTGGTGGGGGTAGTGGGGGTAGTGGGGGTAAACCACTTTGTTTATCTGTAATGTTTGCCAGTATGGGATTAAACTTACCCAGTCTTATTCAATTACAACTTTTTTATTGCTCAAAAAACATTGCACACTTGCTGTGAGTAGGGTCTCCTCTCCTGACCTGTAACTTGGCATAATGGCATCATCTTGTTCCCTAGGAGATAAATATGTTTAATACCATATTGTGGAATATTTCAGGCAATACTATAATACCAGAGATGAAAACTATAATAAATTATTATCACAAGTACTATCTCAAACCAAGTAATAATTAGATAAACATGAAAACCTGTTACATTTAACACACCTGAATCTGAACGTTGGTTGGTTGGACCATCTCACTGGACACTCTTTCCACCTTGGCCCCACTGTGGTCCTGTCCTGTCAGCTGAGCACAAAAGGGCTCCTGGGGAACAGCATGCACCCATCCCACCAGCTCTTCCACTGAGAAGGCAGAGGACAGAGGGGGTGAGGATGAGATTAGTGCCACCTCCTGGACGCTCTCACTATATGCTCCCAGGAAGGTCACATGACTAAAGAAGATCTCTGCATTGGGTCTAACAAGTCTAATTTATGACATATTTGTAATCAATGATCTAATACCGGTTTAGTTTAATAAATAACATAAATATATATGTAGTTCACCTGCAGGGCAACCTCCTGGCCAGCCCTGGGTGGGTCTCTTTGGTCACAGTGGCAAAATAATACAAGAAGTCCATAGTGCTGCCACCTGTTGGCACACAGCAGAACACAAAAAACATCTAAACAATAGTTACGAAGCTCCCGTAACTAGTAACAGTATTATTTAATTTAAATAACTAAATCCTAATTTGCCAGATTAAAAATAAACAATTGCTGAATACTCTAGGCATACTTAATTTAATTAATTAATTTAATTGATTGGTTTATTTCAAGTTTGTGCCAAGAGAAAAAGAATAATCATGTTTACTACATTGTAAACAAAGGAAAAGCACATCTCTCGAAAAGGAGTGGGAAGAAGAAAAATTTATATTACCCCACCCCTGTTCATATCATAGCTTCAAAAATGTAGTTGCTTCTGTACATTGATCCCGGAGCTTAACAAATATTTACATAGCAAAATAAATTACATATCACATCTGTATATATGTATATATATATATATATATATATATATATATATATATACACACATATATATATATATACACATATATATATATATATATACACATATATATATATATACACATATATCTATAAACATTTTATTTAATTTTTTTAAGATCACTCAGTGCTGTCACCCTTATACAACGAAAGCAAAAAATCTTTATAATTCCTTTTAAAGCTGTAAATATTTGGGCACTGCTTCAGGTTATCTCCCAACACATGCTTTTCCTGGTGGTTCTCACTGATTTTGTTTTAAATTTACCCCTTCCCCTTAAATCATAGTGTACATCCTGTGTGCTGAACAGGTTTTGGATATTTAATGGCAGCATAGTTTTGTTTGCTTTATACAAAAGCAAAGCAGTGTAGAATTTTACCAGATCAAAAATGTTTAATAATTTTGATTTGAAAAACAGATTGCTTGTATGGTCCAGGTAACCAACCTTGTGCACGATTCTCACAGCACGTTTTTGTAATTTGAAAAGGGGAAGAAGTAACATTTGGTAGTTGTTGCCCCAAATTTCAATACAATATGTCAGATATGGAAGTATGATTAAGCAGTACCATATGTAAAGAGCCTTTTGATTAAGAATGTATTTCCCTTTGTTGATTACAGCAATACTTTTTGAGACCTTAGATTGTATGTATCTGATGTGTGGTTTCCAGCTCAGCTTTTGATCAATCATTATACCTAAAAATTTGATATTAGAAACCCACTCAATTTTGACCCCATCAACAAGTATTGAAAGTTCTGAATTTCTTTTATAATGACCTTAAAACATAGCTTTTGTCTTTTTTAAATTTAGGGATAACTTATTGGAATCCATCCATAATTTGATTTTACTTAACTCTGTGTTGAGAAAAATATATTGGTGTCATCTGCAAATAAAATTATTTTTAAATGCATGCATGCTTCCGCATGCGTGCAAATGTAGTTGTGGGCAGAGTTTAGGTGTTTAGTCCCACTTTCAAGGTTCATTGACTGCAAAACTTGGAGGGACCAAAAATGCATGAAATGATATTAACTTGTGTTCTCCGCAGTGGGAGCGTCTATCTGAGGATGAAAAAGTCTGAAAAGTTTTTCAGGTTGCAAAAGCAGAGAGGGTCTTACATCAGAGGAAGTCCTCCTCTCACACTTCTCACTAGCCTCCGAGGTCCAACAAGAAGAAGCAGAGGACCTGAACAGACAGAGACATTTTTACCTTTGACTAGCATTAAACAAGCAAAAAATAAATAAAAAAAAATAAAAAGTTTATTATACTTTTGTATAGTTATGAGGTATTAGGTTTGTCAAAAGTATTAAAACTCAGATATTGATAGATGATAAAACTAAATGCTAACTAATTCAAAACTAGATACTCATCTGTGCAAGTATCTAAAAATGTCACATTCACATGACAGAAATCTTTCCTGAATAGCTTTAGAATGATCATGAGCTGTATAAGACCCCACTAGTTTACAACCACTATGGAACCAATAACTGAGGGATTACAAAGATATAAGGCCACATGGGAATAGTACCATGATTTAATGTTGAAAATTGTATTTTATTGTCTAAAGAAAGAGTGTTTTTTTAATCATCATTGTAGTATCAGAATCAATATCGAGTATCAAATCTGTCAGTGGGGACCCATCTCAAGATCTTGACCTAGGTTTGGTCAGGAAGACCACGACATTATACAAAGGAAAAGTATAATAAAACACCAAGATATCCTGTCTAGTTAGTATTAAATGCTAGGGAGAAGAGGTGGGCTTTCAATCTAGCCTTAAACTGTGTTAAAGACGGAGAGGATTTGACAGGCAGAGGGCTGTTCCATAGTCTGGGTGCTGACACAGATAAAGCTCTACTTAGCTGGGGGTTTAATAACTTAAATCAATCAATCCATGAATTCAAACGTTTTAAAATGTATTTTGTATGTTTATTACATTTGAAATACAGAACAGATAAGAATAAAACAATGTAGTGAAAGCAGTACAGAACAGCTCTGCTGCACTGGTGCTGTCCAAGGTGCTAGTGTGTCCTTCATGTGGGGATTCATAAGGGCTTTATACAGGCTTCCTAAGGAATTAGATCAGGAATTAAGATCCCCTCACACCCAGTATAGCGCGAAGAGTTCTGGCATTAACTGTGCCGAGCTCTTCCCCATACCCATCTATCCCCCCTCTTCTTTCACCCAGACTCCCCATTGTTCTGCCTCCTCGGCCCTCACCCAAACTCCCCCTTGCTCTGCCTCCTCGGCCCTCTCATGTTCCCTCACCCAAACTCCCCTCTGCTTGCCCTTTCCTGCCTTCCCCCAGAGCTGTTATCACCAAGAGTTAGGACACACTGGGCCTCTACTGTCCCAGGACATACAGTTATGATAAAAAATAATATCATGCTGAGGCCCTGTGATGGAGCTATATCTACAGTTACACCACGTAGACTGATTAAAAGAAGGACAGTTAGATTGTCCAATCAAAGAAATTTAGTTCACATTCCCTGTAAGAAGATAACATCCAGTCTTACTGAGACTAATCTGAAACTTGCTGTGCTCAATGTCAGATCATTTTTAATTACTGATTTTATCTCTGCAATTCTAGTGGAATCAACTCCACCCAAATTCAAATTTGAATCTGAAATAGGAGCAAACAAAAAGAGAGGAGATGTGTGTGTGTGTGTGTTTTTTTTAAAGATAATGTAGTTACTCAAAGGTTGTCATTTGGGGTGTTTTCATTATTTGAGTATGTTTCCTTTAAAATGGAGCTAAAACATCCCCCTCCATACTCTGCTTAGTCATATACAAACCCCACCCCAGCACTAAGTTTTATTGATGATTTTACTGAGATGCTTTCAGTCGTTTGCACAGACTTATGGTGCTGGTGAAGGTTTAGTCATTACAGGTGACTTTAATGTGCATGTGGATAATGCGTTTGACAGAAATGCTAAAGAGCTCAGTTCTGTCCTTGAAACCTTTGTTCTGAAGCCAAAGGCCAAACCTTTGAGTTGGATGCAATTGTGTGTAGCTCAGCATTTGATAAATGGGCACGTGCTATGTGATGTTTAGTTTAAAAAAAAAAAAAAATTACCATAGCCAACTATTTTTCAAGTCATCAAGGCGGGGTTTTGGGTAAAGTTTTCAACTAGCAATAATCACGCTTTGGATAGACCTCATAGGCTATAATACTGCCACAAGCAAAGCTAATGTTTACTTGGAGCTAAAATGGGCTGCCCTGGGTTTTCCTCACTTCCTGGTTATGGTAGGTTAATTGTGGGAGGAGAAGACCTTTGACCAAGCACTGCCTTGAGAAGAGGGATCCTTTGAAAAAGGATTGTCTACAAAACCTTGAAAGTTGTTGGTAGCAGGCTCCAATGCCCTTTGAATGTATAGACACAAATTGGATCACAGAAAAAGTCTTTGATTTTTGCTACACCTGTGCTGTTTTCCCCCCAAGAAGGGTCTGGCTGTAGCCGCTGAGAAGAGAGATCTGCACTACATCCAAATTTCTTTGGGGATTTGTTACTGCTTTTAGACTAGTAACCCTGACCTTAACCCTACCAACTGATTGTGAATTAATAAATAATTTCCAGCATATGAATTTTCTATTTGCAGTAGGACGTGATGTGGTCAAACGGACTCTGGCAGATGTTTCATTTGTCAAGCAATAAAGTACTCACCTGTAGCATGACCAACAACTGACTGAGTAATATCAGCTGGGAATAATGATTTGTTATGAGGTTAATGCACTGTTCCTTGAGCTGGACAATCTGGGACTGGAATTGAAAACCCGCACACACTGGAAAGCAGGATTCTGGGTAGAATCCTGCAGCAGGGCAGAGGCCATGGGCTCATCTGGGATTTGACCCTGGGCCCTCTTGCACCCTAAGCAAGACAAATACCCCTAGCCTAACACGCCACCTTAGTTTGCAAAATCCTTGATGGATCATGGCGGGCTGAGGACAGTTGAGGAAAACTGCAAACTGGTGCAGCTTACTGAGGACAAGCGAAAAAAACAATTACCATCTGGGATTTGAACCTGTGCCCTCTTGCATGTGAAACAAGAACCCCTAAACCAATGAGCCACAATGCTTTATAGTTCACCTGTAGCATGACTAACTGATATCAGTTGTGAATTCTCATCAACTGGGAATTGAATGGACTTTTGGGTTGTAAAGTCTGGAATTGAATATCTGCACACAAAAGCTGCATTCTAAGTGTTGCACTAGTTGGTGGAAATGGTAAACTGGTGCAGCTGTTAAGAGATACACAGACCTCACTGCTTAGGTAACAGGCTCGTCTGGGATTTGATCATACCCCTAGACCAACAAGCTACACTGTGCATGCACACATTCAACTTTTACCTATAACTGGAACACACATTCAACTTTTACCTCTGACTATTATACTTTCTATTTGCAGTAGGATGTGATGTGGACCATTTGTTTGCAAAGTGCCATTCTCCATGGATCGTGGCAGGCTGAGAATAATTGATGAAAATTGCAAATTGGTGCAAGTCTATGGGAGGTAAACAGACCACTCAGTTTGAGCTTTGCAAATTTTATTGTCCAAGGGGAATGTTTGTGCAAGACATTATTCCTGAAGATTAGTCAACACAGTAGACAGTCACACCCTCCCCCCTTCTACCCCACACATTGTACAGTCCAGGGGAGCGGGACTAGAGGTTCGGGGGTGGGGCATAGCTGGTGTGGCACTTGAGGAGTGTGGGCGGCACACAGCATCAGTAGTTCCAGCAGCTTTGGTCCCTAGCTCAGTGAAGTTGCATTCACCCAGGGCAAAGTAAGGGGCCCGCACTAGGCACTTCAATAAATACGCTACAGCTGCATCCCATTTCTCATCTCCTCAAAACATCATCTCCTCAAACTAGAAATGAATTGCAGAATCTAGAAATAGGTTGTGTTCACATGACACAACAATCTGCCTGTAGTTTAAAGGTCCTATATTACGCAAAATTGACTCTTGTGAGCTTTAAACTATGTTAGAATGTTGTTACCTTCTCATAAATGAGGTCAGGTTTGGGACTTTTTTCTTCAACCAATTCAAAGAATGCTGATCTGTTCTTCATCTTAATTTTAAAGATGCACCTTGTAACATTTCTAATGAAGGGTCTGTACCTGTCTCCATGGAGATGTTTTTGCTTTGCCTAGAATGATTCACAGTATGGTATTACACTCATCTTTCTACATGGAGACAAGTTAATCACGCCATTAAGCCAGTTTACATGTCAGATCTGTGAAGAAGAAGCCCTGCTCAAAGTAAGAATACATGATTTACACAAAATAAAAAAGCTGTGATTGAATAAATGCAAGACAGAAACTTTATGTCATACTGTGGAACACTCCTGGTAAAGGAATTACATCTCCATGGAGACAAGACTGCAGACCCTCTATCAGAAAGGTTGTGCAGCCACCTCTTAGAGAAATGGATTGCGTACACATTTTTGTTTTTTCTATTTTTGATCCTCTCCCCCAAATATCAGAGAATCAAGCTGTTTCCTATTGGGCGGACTACAATCAAAAGGTTCCTGAGGGAAGTCATGAGGAATAGGATGCACCCACATGGGCTCAAACAAGGGCTGCTTTGCCTCACAGTTCCATTGCAACAGTGCTCCTCAAAAGTTGGTAATATTGTTATCAAGATTTTTAGTTTAATACCGCTCTATGCTATGAGTAACAGGCAGATTTGACCAACTGTATTAACCAATGGCTTTAGATGCCTCTTAATAATTATGCATTATTCAGGCTTATTCAGGCTTTTTAAAGGTGATATGTTAGGCGAAATTGACTCTTAAGAGCTTTAAGCAATCTTATAATGTTGTTACCTCCTCAAAAACATACCTGGCATTGTGGTTTGTTTCATTCACACATATTTTCTCCAAAGCTCAAAATGCTCTGTTTAACCTTATGTGTCATGAGGTCGTAGTTTTAAAGTTAACAACTATCTTTTTACCTTTTGTTCAGCAGAGATAGGTAATTCCAGTGAAGGTGTATGGAGTTTAAAAACATAGTGGAGCTCTTCGTCTATTACCACATGACATCACAAAGTGGAACGGAAGACGGAGTGTTTTCTGTTTGAGAAGAACTCAGCCTAAATATGCAGGGTTTGGGTGTTAAACATGCATGAATGTAACAAAACACAACTCCACATATGTTTTTGATGAGAAAACCGCAACACAGATTAGAAAATAGCATAATATGGGCCCTTTAAATGCTCTCTGCACCCTTTAGCCTTGCATTTTGGTGAATGCCCTTTAACAACACTGAGGAGCATCCTGTGAACGGTCACAACCAGATGATGCAGGTTGACAATGTTGAGATTAGAATACAAATTTCACTAACACCTAATTAACCTAAGTATATTTAAAATTTTGCTTTAAATATGACCCAGTTTTCCCTAGTTTGACTATTTTGGTGAAATTTATAATTTTACGTTCTGGCCCAATGCTCGTCTAATTTACACTAACTGTTATATTGAATAAAATGATATGATAACACATAGATTTTCTTATTCAAATGCTAAAACTGTCACAAAAACGTGTTCTTTGCACATTAAGTGTTGTTGCACTTTAGATAAATTTTATGTAACGACGAAAAATAAAGAGATAGATTCCTTTTTAGAAACTTTTTTCACAAACTCCCACTTGCCTCATGTTAAAATATATTAACCATTTACCATAGGTAGGCCTACTATCCCACCAAAGTAAGAATTAGAAATACGTAACTGTCAAACTCACTTTAAACATTGTAAACCTAGCTGTGGAATGGACATACAAGGGACAATATTACACCATTTCCCTGCTGAGTTCTTCTCTCAAAGAGAAAACACTCGGTTCCATCATGTGATGTCATGTGGTAATACAGGAAGTGTTCCACTGTGTTTATATACTCCATACACCATCACTAGAGTCATGTGGATGATTTCAGACCTTGAATTGCCAATCTCTACTGAATTAAAGGTAAAAGGTAAAGGTAAAACGTCATGACATCACAAAGTGGAACAGAACATTTTCCAGGTATGGTTTTGATGAGAAACAACATTCCAACATGCCTAAAAGGTCACAGGTCAGTTTAGCATAATATAGGACCTTTGAAGACAATATAGGAACTGAGATTCAAATTGAATTACGACATATGATCTAAAGGCAAATCTATGTAATTTAGTTTATTTAGTGTTTTAGTCTGGTGAGGAGCATTGTGGTCATGTGAGGCAGCAGCACAGTTAGCTTATCCAACACGGCCCGTACTCTGAGCCTGTACAGTGGCTGGGTTCAGGGCTGCACAAAATAACTAACTTTAGACTTTTTACCCTAGATCCATTTGAGGAAAATACTAAATTCTGCAATATTTACACTGTTTTCTAATACAACTCGAAAAATTATGTATAATCATTTGAAAATGCCACAAGAATTAAAGGAACTGTATGTAAGACTCCACAAACATAACCTGTATCCCTAGATACAGGTTAAACATGTTCAAATCAAATACAGCTTTTACTGGTAGCAATTGTTTGCTTAATTACAAAAATATTGGACATGATGGACAAGTTGTTTTTGTTATAATTTAGTGTCATTATCCAATGAGAAAGCGTCTCTCATTTGGGTTGCCAGTTTCAATGTTGAAATCCAGTTGGTGAAAAGGAATCTCAGCACCTACAGCCGATCATGAAACAGTCCTAGTGCAGCCTCTGCAGTTTAGTGAGTGATTTCTGGGGATTGTGAACTTTCACTTGAGGCATGGTCTGTCCATATACCGAGAAAAACTTGGATGTGTCGTCTATCTGCAGGTTAAGGCACTGGCAACCCAGGTTCAATTAGGATTGTAATACTTTAACACAAACAAACAGTAAGAGCAAAAGCTACATACAGCTCCTTAAACCTTTCCAACATTTTAATTTGGTCCCAGTCCACCCTTGTTTTTATTCTGGTTGCCTTTTGTCTAATAAATAAAATAATTTACATTTTTGTTTTAATGGAATTCGACTTTACCAGTTTCAAAATGGTAAATTAAAACCGTTTTTCTCATATGGTGCAGCCCTCTGACGCACAGCAAAGGACCGTGGCTTAAGATTCCATTTACTAGCAGCTTTAAAAGGGGCAGGCACATCAACAAGGATACCGACAAAAATAAACCAGCGTCAAGTACAATGAGCAGGAACCAAAAAAAAACAAAGTTTGTCAAAAAAGGTATTAGAGAAAATCTTCAGGTTAAAGCACTTCAGCAGAACACCGTCTGCACATGTGGCCCCAGAATGCAGTGGTCCAACAATAAATAAAAGTTGATATAATTTGAAGATATTAAAAGAAAAAACAAAAAAAAAGATACACACATCCACACCTAAAGTCACTCTGCTAAAAGGAATATTGATTTAAAATCACATTTCAGAATTATGAATGCATTTTGTTGTTGAGTTTAGACTTAAAGGTCCTATAGAACATAAAATTGATTCTTAGGAGCTTTACATAGAGCTGTGTTTTGTTTCATTCACACATCTTTCAGTAAAGCTTTATTATCAGTCTGTCTACGTCTCCAAAGCTCAAAATGTGGTGTTCCACCTTGTGATGTCATGTAGTGGTACTTTTCAAGCTAACAGCTACCTTTTGCCTTTAGTTCAGTAAATATAGGCAATTCCACACCTGAAATAATCCAAATAAATCTAAGGAAGATGCACGGAGTTTAAAACGTGATCACAAGGTAAAAACAGTTTTCTGTTTGAAAAAATAACATAAATATGCAGGGTTTATGTGTTACATGTGGGAATGAAACAAAACACAACTCCAGGTATATTTCTTTTAAGTGTACATTATTTGATATATTTTGCCAGTTTTATCATTAATGTACACAAAATTAAACATAGATACATTAATTTTGTGAATTCAAGTAATATATATATTTAAAAAAAAGAATATTCCTTTTTTGCAGCGCACACAGACAATGGCTTTCAGTAGAAGTACATTTACCTTGACTCTCACTTCCATTCACCCAGTACACATCACATATGTAGTATTAATGCACAGTGGGAGAAGGGCTGGCTACCATTAAATATCCAATTCTGGTACTGTATATAAAAAGATAACTGTGTGTAGAGGTGAAGATGAAGCGAAAAACAAATAAAATGGTAAGTTCACATAATTTTCACATTTGTGGTTTTAGAATGTTGATGTTGAGTGCAGTCCCTTTAATAAAACAGTGAGATTATCATTGATAACTGCAATTTAAAAAAAATCTTATGTTGCCTGAATTTGGAAAATAATTTTTATTCAATTGTTAGATTATTATAGTCAAAGTTAAATAAACTAAAATTATATAAAAATTGCTCTTAGTTGAAGTAATTTTACCTACTTTGCTTGTAAATGAACTGCTGTGGTAAGCTTTACAATCCATTAATGTTTGTGAGATACTTGAACCTCAAGCAAGACATAACGGCAATCAAATCAAAACCTGAAAAATGATCTTTTCACAAATTTTACAGGATTCACGTGATAAAAAAAAAACCAAAACAAGATATTAATTTTGTCAATATGGCCCAACCCTAACATCTGATCCACCACACCAGAATGATTTATAAAGCAACACAACCAAATCATAAATAATTTCGTTTTCCAATTTACAGAATTTTCCTCAGATTTTCTTAGATTTGTTAACATAACTACTGTTATATTAGTTTTACATCATGAATTACACAGCACTGGCATAAAAAAGGTAGTATTCATGTAGCAGTACAGAAAGGTGTCATTTATGCTCAGTACAGAAAAAGATCTTAATGGTACCCAGCCCTATTTTGTATAAATATTATGTCACAGCACATGCAAGTGAAAAGTGTGCAACCAGAAAATTTTTTCCTTCAAATCAAAATGGAACTCATATACGAAGTGTGCACACTAAAGAGGACTCGAGGGCAGGAATGACCATGTTTGCTCACAGGTGATCAAATATAACCACAATTAATTTTTTTTTTTTTTTTTCTGTACAATTTTACTATACCATACTTCTACAAAAAAATTAAAAAAGTTGCGTTATATTCAGTTTTATGCCTAAACAGGGATCTTTAAAATCACTTTTTTAATGGTTTAGATAGTATAATATAGTATAATAAATTGTACCATTTTGTAAAATTTTTATTATTAATTTTGTATTAATATTTGACCAGTTAGCTTGTTAATGCCAAGTCCTGCTCGAGTCCTCGTACTGGAAAGAAAGCGCAGTATTTGGACATTCTCAGTCAGGGTAATCAAGCATAAAAACTGCAGTTCTGATGCTGTGAAATTCACCTGTTGCCAAAAATGTCTATTTTTAAGTGTTTTCTAGTCTCCCTATAAGCCTGAGGCAGTCTTTGGTGGGAGGAGGAGGAGAGGACTCACAGTAACATGGGGCATAAGGAGTCCAGGTGTTGAACCTTCAATCTCAAAGTTGAGAGAGAAACACTGTGCAGCCCAGTCATTAATTATAAAGTTTCATCAGGAATCTCAAGTAGTTTTTCAGCAGGATAATCCAGATTAAGGCTTTTTTCTGAAGACAGACAATGCAGTGATCAATATGCCTTTCCCCTACGTTTTACACAGTGAAACAATGCACCCACAGACGGGTTATATTCCAACAGTGACTACACCAGAGGCTCGATGGGTCAAAAAGCAGAGATTACACAAAGGCCAACATTAGTACCCCGCGCTCCTGAGGCGGTCAGCAGAGGAAGGCCACATGCTAAACCTGCTCCTATTTAGTGCACTCACTTCTGTGGAAATGATCAGTGACAAAACTTTGTGCTGAATGGAGCAGATATGAATGGCATGTTCTGATGAAAATAAAGAGTATGATGGTGGAACAGGTACAGCTCAGTGCCTCAGATTTCAGAAACTCCCCTGAGCACACCTGAGTAGTCTGCATTTATCTGTACCCGGGGTGATGTCTGTGCAGAGGCCCCCCAGGCCCGGGATCCTGCCCAGGGCCCCGCATGTCCAAGCTCTGTTCCCCAAAGCGTGGCATCTGGAAGTTCCCTGGCAGGAAATCCAGGTTGGGTATGAGCTTTGGCTGAACACCAGGATCCTCCTTCCCCGGTTTGTACTTTTGCCCGGGAAACCTATCTGAGGGGCCTGGCCGGGGGCCCTGAAAACCTGGGCCTTCTTGAGGTGGGCCCCAGGGATGCTGCAGGTACTGAGCCTCCATGTAAGGCAGCGAGCCCCCAGAGCAGCGAGGAGGTGAGGTGCGGGTTTTCTCCTGGTGTTTGAGTGGAAAGGACTGGGCAGAGCCAGATGCTTTGTGTGGATAGGTGAGGTTTTGAGCAGGGCCAAAGCCACAGTCAGCAGGGGGCTCCAGGCGAGGGGTCTTACAGGGATGAGCTCCCTCTGGAGGCTGCTGCATGTGGGCCAGCTGGTGCTGGGCCCAGGAGCGCTGGAGGAGACTCTGAGCTTTGTCAGGCTCATTATGAAAGGTCTGCAGCCCATTAGGAACGTTCATATTGTGTGGAGCGTGCAGAGAGGGCCCAGTAGGGTGACCAGGGACTTTGTCCAGACCTCCCCCCACATGGAAGCTGTTGGCTGAACCTGGGACCGGAGGGTGGGCCACTCTGGAGCTGGCATTGATCAGCAGGTTGCGGCTGATGGGGCTGGGGTTGGCAATCTGGCCTTCGCACACAGAGGTACCACCCATGCCCGCACGAGCCTGGCACAGCTGGTTTATTTGCAGAACGATGCTGCTCAGGTCCCCAGGGCGGTTCTGGTGCAGGCTTGCCGCCATGGACAGTGGGATGGTAGAGGTAGACACAGTCACATTTGGAGGGGCATCTGCATCGGGTAGTTTACGCGGCCCATAGTGACCCGGGGTAGGCTGCTGAGTAGTGTCACCTACGAAAGGAGTTCCCTCGGGTGGGTCTGGGTGCGGTGCTCTGGGGGGGCCCTGCTGTGGACCTCCTGAGGGGCAAGGTTGTAGTCCTCCAGACACCCCAGGTTGGGGTCCTCTAGAGGAAACCTGTTGAGGTCCTCCGAGAGGACCTGGGTGCAGACCCCCTGGTTGAGGTGCTGTTTGGCCTGAATGTAATCCCCCTGGTTGAGGTGGGTTTTGACCTGGGTGTAGTCCTCCTGTTTGAGGTGGGTTTTGGCCTCGGTGTAGTCCTCCTGGTTGAGGTGCAGTTCGGCCTGGGTGTAGTCCTCCTGGTTGAGGTACAGTTTGGCCTGGGTGTAGTCCTCCTGGTTGAGGTGCAGTTTGGCCTGGGTGTAGTTCTCCCGGTTGAGGTGCAGTTTGGCCTGGGTGTAGTCCCCCTGGTTGAGGTACTGTTTGGCTTGGGTGTAATCCCCGTGGTTGAGGTGCAGTTTGGCCTGGGTGTAGTCCATGTGGTCTTGGATGGGGAGGTCCATGGGATCCAGGCTGGTGCCCTGCTGGAGGGTGAGTGGATGGTCTTACAGTGGTCATAGTTTGAGGGAGAGTTTGGTGTGCCATGTTGTGCATGTGGTGGAGCTCCTGGGATGGGGCGACTAAAACGTTGTGGGGGACGTTGTGAGGGACATTATGGGGGGCCGTGTGGGGAGGACCGGTGCCATGGTGCCTGAGTGTGTGCAGCTGTGGTGCTTGCTGATTTGGGGGGGCACACTGCCGGGGCAGGGGCACACTCTGTTGCCTCTGGAGCCCATGAGGGTAGGCTGGCCTCTGGCCTGTCTGGAGCTGGGACAGGCTCTGCTGCCGCTGCAGGGGCCCTGGGTGGGACAGGCCCCTGTGCTGCAGGGTAGAGGGATGCTGCACGGTTTGTGACAAGGTCTGAGGGAGGGTCTGAGGGGTCGGTTGTAGGCCCATAGGATGTGTGAGGGGAGGCTGTTGTGAAGGTACCTGCATGTGAGTGCTGTTCAGGGTGCCCTGAGGGCCATAGGGGCCACTGTGGAGGTTCATGGCTGCTTTCTGGGTGGTCCGGGTGCGGGTAGTGGACTGCTGTTTGACAGGAGCTCTGAGCACAGCCAACAGGCCTGCACTTGCGCTCAGCTGAGAGGAGTATGGGCTGTGGCGCTGAGAGGATGTATCCAGGCCGTTGACCGTGCGCCGGACGTGCTTCCTCTGAGGGACTTTGACACTGTTTGGGAAGATTTGAATGGTCAGAGGGCTATTGGCAACTTTCTTAGCATATGCGTCCAACTCTGCAGGGCTGGGGTAGCTCGGAGATCTCATCTTCTGTGTGGTTTCCCCTGAAAGAGACACATGACCAGAAAATGACATTTACATATTTAACTCAAATGGGAAATGAATTACAACAATAGGCTATAATCCTAATAATATGTATCCCAGTCTCTAATGAGTTTTCCGCTAGTCACTGTGCAAATTGGCAGTATTTTTTTGGGCTTAAATTTCTACCATTGTTGCAGAAGATGAGCACTCCTCCTCGATGCCATAATGCTGTCTAGGAGTGGAGCTACTCCCCCTGCTCTAAACTCTACACTCAGGTGTTCAGTAAAGCCGTGTGACACGTACATCTCGGAGGTCCAGTGTTCATCTGCAGGCACAGAAGAGGGGGGGCAGAGTGTGCAGAGGCCGGCAGACAGGCCAGCATGTCAGGGATCCACTAAAGACACATGAGCCCAGGCTTCCACACCACACTGCGGACAGCAAAGAAAACACAAATCATTTCACTGTGGAGAAGCACACTCATGGGGACATGACTCAGGAGTAAGTCTGCACAGTATATCAGAAAAATATCACAAAATTAGTTAACATGATAAATAGGCTTGTCACGATAATCACTATATCGACTTATCATTCAATACATGAAAGCTGAAGCAATTTAATTTTTTTTGGCTATGTGATAATATTTAAAAAATAAAAGGTTAAATTAATATAAATTCAATGACTCATTACAGATGCAAACTAAACTAAACTGTAAAACTCATTTTAACAATATTGTAGATTTAGAATATTGTTTGTCTTTTAAATCTGCTCTTGGGTTATTTTTCTGTCATTATATTATCGTTTATCGTCTATTTACTTCAGCGATATATCTTCATAATAACTTCAAAATTTGTTTTCGTGACAGGCCTACTATCACAATTATATCAACTTATTGTTCAATATGTGAAAGCTGGAACAGTACACTTTTATGGCGTAATTCTGCAATATATCACTCTTCATTTTTTCGTGTGACAAGTCTAGCAATAACTGGTATCGCAAGAAAAGATATACTGCAACAACACAAGGATCCCTGTTATATAGAAACTGACTTCTTTTGAAATATATATTTATTTACTACAGAGCGATAGATGCCATGTCAGAACACACACAGCTTTACTTCACAATAGTCAGCAGTCCAGTGGATTAAGTGAAAGGATGGGCTAATAGGTTACGTCCACATGACATCACAACATAATAACTATAATAACAACTGTTTAAAATTGAGCTGGAGAACAGGTTGGAATTCTATAATAGACTTTGTTGTTTAAAAGGCACATTATGCAACTTTCAGGAGGTGGCACATCACCTGCATGATTCCATGGAAATATAAAAAAAAGTTTAATGCCATACTGTACGATGTTATAGCCAAAGGAACAGCATTTCCATGGAAAGTAGGAAGGCTCCCCTTCAGGCAAGAGGTAAAATTTGTGAAGATGCAAGCCTGCTCACAGTAAGGATCAATACAATAAAAACAACCAAAATAGAAAACATGCTTTATTTTACTTTTTGACTATAAAGTGACATACTGGGGCTTCAACTGTCATATTACGGATTTGTAGACCTGTTTTTTGAAAAAATATCTCTCACATGAAATTAAAACTGGCACAAAGTTCAAGATCTCATTTTTTTTTTCACACTATCTTTAGAAAGTAGTGCCTTTATTCAATCCCAAAAACGTGATTGCTGTCAGACGAAATGACTTTAAACTATAACATTAAAATGACACGTTTGTGGAGCCATCTCATACAGCAATTCATTAGTAGACTTTCATTTTGGATATTTCTTTCAAAAACAGTCATAGAGTCTCCCATAGAGTTATATAGGCCCTGCCCTCAATCTGAAATCATCAAATTATAGAACGCCACCTATTTAAAGACTTTTACGCAAGAAAGCACTCACGCTCCTTCATCGGTGACGTGAAAATCATTCACACTTTGCTAAACATGGATGCCTGTTATGCGGAAGGTTGGTTTCAGTAATCAGCAAATCAACGACAGGATTTAAGTCTAGATTAAGAAAACAGATAACGAAGGCAGAGAGGAGGAGCTCAAATATGCTTTCGAGTGCGTAAATAACCTTTATAAATACAATAGGTATACAGTGGATCGGGCTCGTTGGCTGGTTTGTAAATGAGGCTCAAGTTAGCTGCAGCTCACAGCAGTCTCTTTGTGCCGAGGACAGGCCAGCTGCTGTCCAAACTTCAGCTCCATAAAGGCGGATCCCCGGAGCAGAGCGGCCCGGGGAAGCTCATACTTACTCCGGACAGAGTCAGGACCAAGGCCACCTCATCTTGTGTAAATGCGGCGCAGATTGGAGCTTAGATGAGGGAAAACATCGCAGGTTTGGAGATGTGCGCCGCGGCTGCTGTAGGGTTACGGCAGCAACGTTTGATGCGCATGCGCGATTGACAGGCGAAGGACCCGCGTTGTGCTGGAGGTGTCCGTGTAGAATGCCTGAACGAAACCGCAAAACATGGATCAGACCAATAAATAAGACCAAAGTATAGGCCAAGCACACACAAAAACAGGAAAATAACAAAGTAATAAACAGTTAAAGCTTAAAATAACTAAAACTAAAATCCATAGTATCTTTTCTACCTCAGAGACAAAATTATTTTTATTCTATATTTTGATATTGAAAATAGAGGACTCTTGTCTCAGGGATCGCATGTGACAGGGTGGTATATTTAACTAAAATGGCCATAGTTAATCATATACTCATCAAACTGACCATGCAAATACATTTGTAGCATTTACTATTCAAATAGCACCAGTTTCGTAAAATGGCCTGCCTACAGATGGTGCAGATTTAGGAATGTGATGCCATATTGACAGATGGGTGGCAAGACCCAGTATTTCCTATTGATTAGATAGACTAGTGAGTGAAATAAGGATAACTTTATTTGTAAAGCACAATTCATATACAAGTAATTTAATTTGGTTTAATTTGGTGGTCCCTCTGTATAAGAAGGGGGACCGGAGGGTGTGTTCCAATTACAGGGGAATCACACTCCTCAGCCTTCCCGGTAAGGTCTATTCCAGGGTACTGGAGAGGAGAATCCGACCGATAGTCGAACCTTGAATTCAGGAGGAGCAGTGTGGTTTTCGTCCTGGTCGTGGAACACTGGACCAGCTCTATACTCTCCATCGGGTCCTCGAGGGCTCATGGGAGTATGCCCAACCAGTCCACATGTGTTTTGTGGATCTGGAGAAGGCATTCGACCGTGTCCCTCGTGGTGTCCTTTGGGGGGTGCTCTGGGAGTATGGGGTCCGGTCCCTGTATGACCAGAGCAGGAGCTGTGTTCGCATTGCCGGCAGTAAGTCAGACCTGTTCCCAGTGCATGTTGGACCCCGCCAGGGCTGCCCTTTGTCACCGGTTCTGTTCATTATATTTATGGACAGAATTTCTAGGCGCAGCCAGGGGCCGGAGGGGGCCTGGTTTGGGAACCACAGGATTTCATCTCTGCTGTTTGCAGATGTTGTCCTGATGGCTTCTTCGAGCCAGGACCTGCAGCAGGCACTGGGGCGGTTTGCAGCCGAGTGTGAAGCGGCTGGGATGAGAATCAGCTCCTCCAAATCCGAGGCCATGGTTCTCGACCGGAAAAAGGTGGTTTGCTCTCTCCGGGTGGGTGGTGAGTCTCTGCCCCAAGTGGAGGAGTTCAAGTATCTCGGGGTCTTGTTCACGAGTGAGGGAAGGATGGAGCGGGAGATTGACAGGCGGATCGGTACAGCGTCTGCAGTGATGCGGTCGCTGTATCGGTCCGTTGTGGTAAAGAAGGAGCTGAGCCGGAAGGCGAAGCTCTCGATTTACCGGTCAATCTACGTTCCTACCCTCACCTATGGTCATGGCTGAAATGGGCTTCCTCCGCAGAGTGGCCGGACGCACCCTTAGGGATAGGGTGAGGAGCTCGGTCACACGGGAGGAGCTCGGAGTAGAGCCGCTGCTCCTACACGTTGAGAGGAACCAGCTGAGGTGGCTCGGGCATCTGCTCAGGATGCCTCCTGGACGCCTCCCTAGGGAGGTGTTCTGGGCATGTCCCACCGGGAGGAGGCCCCGGGGAAGACCCAGGACACGCTGGAGGGACTATGTCTCTCGGCTGGCCTGGGAACGCCTTGGGGTCCCACCGGAGGAGCTGGAGGACGTGTCCGGGGTGAGGGAAGTCTGGGAGTCCCTGCTTAGACTGTTGCCCCCGCGACCCGGCCCCGGATAAGCGGAAGAAGATGGATGGATGGATGGATGGACAAGCAAATAAAACATCAATAATCATCATGAAATGAACATGAAAAGGGAACAGTGCAAAAGAAAAACTAATATGTACAGCTAAACAGAACCATTTTGAGGCTGTATTTAAACATTGTCAAAGTAGCGGCCTGTTTTACATATATCTTCAGGAAGAATGTTCCAGATTTTTGCTGCATAAAACCGATTCCCCATGATTAGTCCTGTCTGGGCACCAGCAGGAGGCCGGTCCTTAAGGTCAGTCCTGGAGTAAAATGGAACTACAGAAGGACTACAGCAAGGGGGTGGTTCCTGAGGTCTGGGAGAATACGAGATGGTTCATGGCATAAGGTGCTATTATAGATCCACGTATGGCACAACATGCCAGATGCAGCCTACTTTGATTACATTGCAAGAGATATCTAACAGCTAAATTCACACACGTTGAACCTAATGATTTCTGTTAGTGTTTGGACCCTAGAACTTGTAATCTGTATTTTTCAGTTATCATTTTAGCTGCTCCCCATCTGTATTAATCATTGGTGTATAGGTCATTGTGATGTCATCTGAAAACCAGCTAGTACTGTTTTCAAGAGCAAATGTATACCTTTCTCAGTTTCTGCAGTGTTTATTAGCATATAGGTTTTTAAGACCAACAGTAAAACACAACAGAAACACAAATGGGAAAAGCATATTTAAAATTTTATTTTTGTACAAAATGGTCACCAACAGGGTGTCGTATAGAGGATATAGGAGCTAATTTTCCAAATTTTCTCAGAATAAAACGCACAACGAAAATACAAACTTTAATGACTCCAGTTACATGTAATGAGGGTGCTCAGTCTTTACACATGTACAGGCCAGTACAATCTAATGTGATGGAGGGTCTTTGGCACGCAGCTTCTGGAGAGTTTTCTATTGTAAAAAAACAAAAAATTGAGTCAGCATGGAGAGAAAGAGACAGAAAAGAGCCAAAGTGTGTTGACCTGGTGGAAGTGCTGAGTTTTCAGACTCTTGTGTACCAGGGCAGGGTCACATGTGTCCCGCTCCTTGGGCTCCATCTGCGCTAGACCGGAACCTGCAGCCATAACTTCTGAGGTCAGCCCCTAAAACAACAGTGATGACTCCTTAGAGCAAGAGCAACAGACCAGTGAGTCTCTAGTGCTTTAGTTTAGTTAGTTAGTATTAGTTGATCAAATTATTGATAAGAATAAACACTACCAATCAAACTTTGAACGAGAGGATGTGTCCAATATTTTTTTTTCCCTTACATTTACTACTTTCTACGTTTTATATACCATACATTCGGAAGATATACAATATATGAAGCAAGATATATGAAGTAAAGAAAAAAATATATATATAAAATATAAAAACAATTTGTTGAGTTATTCAAATCCTTAAAGAAATCACACTTTGCTTTGCTGACAGCACAGCGAACCCCCGGCCTTCTCTCTACAAGCGGTCAAGTCTCCTGAAAATGGTTTTCAACTTCACAGCTGTGCTGCGTCAGGGTCAAGAAATGCCGAAAGTGCAAAGCAGGGTTCAAAGCAAAGGATAGATGTTTTATTTTTATTTATTTATTTTTTAATCTAAAACAAGTTGAGTTATTTTTTTTATATATATTTTTTGTTTATTTTTTCTTTGCCATGTTCCTTCAGTGATAATCTACAGTGTAAATAATCATGGAAAAAATATATAGCAAGTTAAGAGGAACATTTTATGATCCAAATGACAAGCCTGACAAAAGCAGTTAGAGAGGGGCCACCATTTTTAATAGCAAGTGAATTGAAGCCCATACTCACTTCCTACTTTGAATGCAGTGGCTACCAGGTTAGCCATATCCATTTCTTTGCTCTTTATACAAATTGTTGCATCTTATGAAAGCAGTTTGGGTTAGATGCATGGTCAGATCATACAGATACTTACAGAACAATAGTTCACGATAGCCAACAATTTCTTTAGTTGGCTATAGCCCTAAGAGCAGTACAGTTTATTTTTGATTTGATTCCAAACAATTCTCCGGGTGGAATCGTCAATACCAATGCCAACCACACATATAAGGTGCACCATTTGGGGAGGTTTATGGCTGTATTGTTGTAGTCTGTAGCAGAATTGTATTATCGTTGAGAAGAGAAACAATAGCAACAGTTCTGTCTAGAATTCAAATACTTTTTTCCAAATTCTTTTTAATGGCCAATAATCATTATGCCTGCTGTGTGTTTTCTTCTGAAAAATCCAAAGTTCTAATCATTCTACAGTCTCAGGTAAGAGTTACAAATTTTGAGTTAGGACATGGTGTGTTTTGATGTCCATTTTTAGCATCAACATTTTAAACAGGAGAAAAAAACATGATCTGCTTGATATATCCACACAAACCGTGCCATAGCAGTGTGTTGTGTTACCTGTGTGCTCAGTACTGCGGCCCAACGTCCCGGCTCCTCTGCTGTCCCAGACTCCTGTTCATCAAAGCTGCTGTCCGTCAAACTGGCCAAAGTAATTTGAGACTGCTCCAGAATACCCTCCTCCTCAAACCAACCCTAATGAAACAAAAACACATTACAGTTGCTGGACCTTGCAATGATACATCACAACTAACTTATACGTGCTTTGGTAAAAACATAGTTGATATAATGCTGGTATTAGTGCCTACGCCATCTTCTGACCACAGTAGGGAGTGAAATGCGTTGAAGTAACAAAAAACAGAACTACTTAATTTTAAAAGGTTTGCAATGGTCCAAAGTTATTCCTCACTTACCTTATGGATTCTGAACATTCTAATTATTTACCACAATGAGTTTATAAGCTCTATTCATAACTCTTAGAAAGGGACATGCCAGATGTTGTTAGCTTTACAAAACTCCCCTCTGGTGTCTAATTATTGCACAATTAAATATGTCCCCTAATTAGATGCAGACAGTGCACAATGCTGCTTGTACAATGTATCATCATGATGGGGGTGAGCCACTTGCATCTCTATGGTGGAATGTTCAGCAGTTACCATGAAGACACAAGCACATTTTCAAGAGCCTGCGATCAATACAAGTGTTCATGGTCCTGTTTAGGAGTTAGAAACAAACAGAAACAACAAAAAGGTGAGAGTGACTAACTGAAAAACTACTGGTAAAGCTAGCTAGCTTGTGACCTTAATGTTATTTTAGAGAAACTTGATAAACACCTCACCTGGTGTAGTACTAACTAAGTCAGTTTTTACGGTTAAATTGTGTTAAAACAAAACTCATAATAAATTCTAGTATGTTAACTAGCCTCTAGTTAGCATCACACCACCAGGGAATATTGATGACATCACCTGCAAAGTATCAATATTCCTACACTATGTGACCAGCTTTATTCAAGTATTCTTCTAAAAGTAGTTAAAAGTTATAATTACAGTGAACTGTAAAATGGATGAATTATCCAGTTGTCCCATTATGAGCTCAGTTCAAGTGTAGAAACCATCATGAGGTGCATATGAGGCACTTAAGGTTTGCAGATTAACATCAGGGCTCAGCACAATATTAATGTGAAACTTCAACATGTTACTTCTCAAATATAGAATAGGCAACGCATCATCATCCTCACAATATACAACCTTCAGTAGACTATGTTACACCAAGACAGTAGTAGTTTCCCCAAATGACTGTTGTCACGACATAAAAATTTCAAACTGTTACGATACCAAGGATTAGACAATACTATACTAGTCTAGGTGGTCTTATACTTGTTCTGATACAGGTCAAGATTATTCTAAAAACAAGTATTGAATTTAATACTCATTTGACAGGACAGAAATTATCCTTTCCTGAATACCTTAGCATTTCTACCCCAAATACAATTTTTATCCCTTTTCCATTTCTTAGACCTCTACTTTGTAGTTCTTGAGTTGTTTTATTTAAGGTATGCTTCACTGTTTTTGTCTTTTGACGCATCCTTCAATACCACTGTGCAACCTGTCAGGATCTCCAGATCTTGGCCAGGACTACCTTAATGGGAGGATTTGTCCTATTGTGCATGTTTTGGGTTGATGGGGGAAAACAGAGTGCCACACAGAAAGGCATCAAACATGGAACCTTCTTGTTGTGAGGCTAGGGTGCTAGGTACTCAGCCACTGAGCAGCCTTATTTCCATCTTATTTCGAGTAACAGTACTCTGGAGTACATTTTTTGCCTCTCAACCCACCTCTGGTTAAAATGCATAAACACTCACCTTTACAGTAGGTAAGGCGAGTGCTTCAGGTGGAGACCAGTGGAAGAGTTGGGCAGAGCTGGAGGGCCCCTTGGCTCTCATCCACTCTGGGGACAAGTGCTCACAGGGAACCGCAGGCTCTGGGTTCTCACTGGTCTCCATTTGGTTGTGTGTGAGCTCTGGCTGGAGCTGGAGGAATCCTGAAGACACAAATACAGCAGACATGATGACTGCATGACAAATAATCTTTTCAGAAGTAACTTTTAGTTTTGGATTCATCTATACACAAAACCTCAATATGTAGTTATCCCAAGTAATATTTCACCTATTTCCTTCACTTTTAATTCTTTCTGCTATTAACCAGAACTGCCAACACAAACAGAGTTGTGGTTAAGTATGAATCCCACTCACTGAAATAGAGAACTACAAAAAAGTTTTGCCAATGAAAATATGGCTAGGGTTATGGCTAGATCAATGTTTCTCAAAATGTGGTACTGCTCCCTCTGGTGGAAAATAAGGTAAACTGCAGGCCTGGTATTTTGTTCATTTTGAGTAAATGGTATGAATTATGACATAACAGCAAAACAACGAATCATGCTGTAATCCTAGTTTTGACCTGGTTTAAGAAAGAAAAAGCGAGAGCGAGAAAGAGAGAAAGCTTTGGTGTAAAAAGCCACGTTTTTGGTGTAAAAAGCCTGTAGCATTTCAGGGCTTTGAATTCCTTAAGACACATGTGTCAAAGTCAAGGCCCGCGGGCCAAATGCGGCCCTCCACATCATTTTATGTGGCCCTCGACAGGGTAAATTAAAAGGTATGATGGTCTTAAAATCTCAATTTATCAGGAGATACACAGTTACACAGCCATATTTTTACATCTAGGCAAATGCATATGAAATATTTGTAACTTGAATAAGTCATAAATACAGAAACAGTTAATTAACAAGTTAAAAAATGAGTTAGATTTATTTTACATCTGGCCCTTTGAGAGCAGCCATTTTGCTGATGTGGCCCTCGGTGAAAATATGTTTGACACCCCTGCCTTAAGATAATCACATAAGTCCATTCAGTGTTGGCAGTTAGTATTACCGGAGTTTACAGAGGCTTCAGCACTGGAATCATTCTCTGTACACTGTAGGGGTCGTGCTGTCTGACCAAAGTCCACCCCCGAGCTCTGCCAAATGCTGCTGGGTCTATACAAAAGCCCCTCCCTCCAGTGGCTCACGGTGCTGTCCCATTCTATCAGGTGCAAAGAGCCGGGTATCTGTCCAATCATGGAGGAGTGCGCAGAGGGGTGGCCAAGCAGCTGCTCCAGGCTGTGGCTCTCCTCTGGGCATAAGGACTGCTCCGACTGCTGAACCTTCAGAGGCCGGAAGGAGTCCTCACCCTTGGTACCCCATGCAGAGGGCTCTTCAGCAGGGAGAGTAGATGCCGTTTTCCCTGGTGCGAGCTGAGCGGACACAGCAGAAAAGTGTTTATAAAGGACTTGTACCGTAGCAGATGTTTCAATTTTAACTGTTGATTAATGCTTATCCCTCACCGTGGGCTAACAGTTGTATTTCCATTACTAGACAACTCCAGAATAATCTCTCTGTATCTTTTATACAGAGGGATATCTATCAGTCTGGTCACGCCTCCCTCGGAGCACCACGAGCCAGAACCAAACAACTGTGCCATCAGTGACGCAGGTGAAACAACGAAGCTCACTGGTCATCTTTCACTTTGAAAAAGTGTGCATCTTTATCCCAGGCAAGTATGCCAATTGATTTATACGTGGAAATCGGACACAGGCCCTTTAAGTCATTTTTGGTTTACAAAAGGTACCTAGTCCCTAAATACAATAAATAAGGCATGTCTTCGTTAGGAACCAAAGGCTGAGGGGCACTCACCTGAGGGGACCCTGTTGTGGGTATTTGGTCCAAGTAATCCCGCTCTCGGCTGTTTGGTTGGGCCAAAGAGGAGCCAGAACTCTGCACACACACACGTTCACTATCTGAGGAAGAGGAAGGAGCAATCAGTGCATGGGAAAACTACCTTGTCACACACACACAAAACATCTCAGATTTAGAGCAAATTTGGTTTCATTGTTAATATTTGTTCAGTTTCCTTAAAGTACAGTATTCAAATAAAATGAAAGATGGAAACACCAGGTTGAGAGTGCAGCTCCAGGTCTGTGGTGATGTAGCTGCCGGTGGAGAGGGTGCTGGAGAGGCATGGCTGAGCTCTGCTGTCAGTCTGATGGACAAAGAAAACTACATTGTTAATCCACACACTGGGCTCGGGCTTTAAATATGTAAAAGACCACTGTACAGATTACTCTATATTCTAAACCCATATAATATGTGACAAGCTTTTTACAATCCAACTTTATACATGAAACAAGAAAATACATTTTTAAATAATAAAATTACATGTTAGAAAAAATGGCTATATAAATATAAATAGCAAAAATCCTATCAGGGCTCAGTTTGCTTTCAGGAAGATGATTTTTTTCCACTAAAGATTAAAGCACATATTATGACTAAAAAGTACTTTGTTTTTGCCATCATTTACTATGACCACAAAAAATCTCGAACCACACTTATACACACTATAATGACAAATAAGCATGCATAAACTACAGAAGAAAATGAAAGACACTGGCCCACAGACAACCATTTTAAAAAAGAAACTACAATCACAACAGAAGGTTGCCAGTGCCTTCACCTACACATCCAAGTTTTTTCTCATTCTCAGTATATGTGAAAGCTCCAGAATTCACTCACTGAGCTGCAGAGGCTGAATTAGCATTGATTAATGACTAACTGCAGATGCTGGGGTTTAGGTAGTGACCATTCAGGTCACAGAGAGTCCTTTTAGGTTTAAAGCAATGGCATTGGCAACCCAAATGAGACTAATATGAGGCTCATTCTGCTTTCTGATTGAACAATCATCTTCAGAACCAATGCACACGCATACAAACTGACAGAATTGTATTATTAGAGCAAAGGCCACATACATTTTAATTACAATTTTCACTTTATATCCCAGATTAATAGATCTTGTTAATGTAATTTGCCATTTTTAAGATGATTGTGTAAACATACACCTATTTAGCCCATTTGTTCTATGTCCATTGTAACCCACTAGTTTGTTTAAAAAGACATCTGATGCACTGAGGATAAAGTGGGAGAGATACATGAATATGCAGACGGGGGCAGCGCCGATCAAAATAGTCATGCAAATTTGGTATCTCCCAAATCCTGACTTGCATAAAGCTGCTTACCTCAGCTGAGTGTAGGGAGGTGACCATAGAAGAACCAGAGAAGTCTGCTCCACTCCCAGAGTCCATGTGGTGTGCAAAATCTAACACAACAAACATGTCTGAGTGACACACATTGTACACAAGAATATAAACACATAACGAGACGTGTACATACCAGACAGGGAGCAGCTCTGAGAGTTGAATGGTTTAATCTCCTCAAAGGCCTCTGCTGTCACTGTATCTTCACCTGAAAACAAGGAAGTGGGAAATATATCATCACATTTGAACAGAAATATTTCACAAAACAAAATGTGCACTGCCACAAGGTACAGCAACAAAGTATGCAACTTTTTGAAGGAGGCAAATCACCTGCCAGAGTCCAAGGGAGTCTCCATGGACATACATACATTTTGTGCCACACTGTGGAAGGTTACTGCCAATGGAAACAAGCTGGAGGTGGCCCTCCTCCAGGTCAAGTAAGAGTCAGGTTTGTGGAGATGCAAGCCCAGTCACAATAAGGAAATGCATTTTCACAGCAGTACAAATATTCAAAATTAAATGGTTTTGACCTCCTGCTTCTGTAGAGTGCAGACACAAACCTTTTAAGTAAACCATTTTTACATTTAACTAAATTTGTGATGAGCCAGTGACATGTATGGGGAATGAAACCAAAGGAATTCTTTCTGCGAACGCTGTTGGAACTATCAACAACAAATTAATGAGCTACAAGCACAGATATTAGTTTTAGAATCTGAAAAAGGACTTCAGTGGTAAGCAGCCCACAGTTACTTTCAGAGAGGAGGGTGAAAAAACTGCTACCTTCAACTTAAACCTGAGTGATATGGTGTCTTTTTCAAAACTTTGTAAAGATAACCATGCCAAGCCAACACAACAAGTGATAAGAAAATGCTAATATAGTTACATCACCCAAAAAACAGCTTATAAACAGATTTTACCGCTGTCACAGACAGATGTTGATGTTACCATACAAACAGAAAATGGACCACTGTGAGCAACATCAGACGTGTGCACTGTGGTCATGCTGCATCACATCCATCCAAGTTAAATGGTTTATTAAAAGAATCAAATTACCGCATTTAAATTTCTGTTATAAGACTTTCAATTAAGTGCTTTAGCCACTTATACAATGAAAATGACAAAAATCTTGCTCATGACCTGTGCAGTATGTTAATGCTATTGGAAGTATAAATATTTAATTTTAACTATGGCAAAACATGAGCTTCCAACCAAACCAAGCCAACTGTAAACTCCAATGCTGAAAACACACTTAACATTTTTATGATAAAGCTCTGACTTGTATTATGAGTATAAGCCATTGTGTGAAGCTTTTGCTGTGCACTGAGTGAGATTGTCCTACTGTGGTCTGGGAGACAGTCCATTAACTCTTTTTCAGTATATTTTTACAACTCATAAACTAGTGACAGTATTCAATGACCAATACACACTGAGAGGAATCTGTATTTGCACACCCAGCTGCTCTATTACTGTACATTTATATATCATATCAAAACACAATATATAATGTGCATCCAGTCCATCAAAACATAAGGTCCTCTACTCCTGAGTCCACCATGAGATCTTCACTCGGTTCCACGAACCGCTCCAGGTCCGAGATGTTAGTTTAACTTGTACAAACATCCACAGTGTCCTTGGTTGCGTACTTCCTTTGTTTTGTCCGTTTCGTCATGTTTAAAACGCAAAACTGCTGCAAAACAGTGCGTGAAATTACGCAATTATGCGCACGTAATTTTACGCGCGGATCTTTGCCCGAGGGCGGGCCGTCGGAACGTTAAGGGGTTAAACACTTGGCATCATTAGCGAGTTTTCAGTCCACGGCCGTGTCCCAATTCGCCAAACTGGCCTTAGGATCACGCTTGGAAGTGAGCGTCGAAGGGCAGTTACGTAATTTCCGGCGCGACAAGGGCTGTCCCATTTCAACCCACTCTACTGAATGCACCCACAAAACCTGCCCTCCCCTTTCCACCGTTTCCATGGAAATCGGACGTGGCCGAAGCGTGCATCCGTGCACACTTCACGCACTTCTATATCCCATCATGCACCGCAACTACGCAAAAAAGAGAAGAAAATGGAGTCCGCTGCGCAATACACATTCAAATGTTCGTACTGGTTTACCTCATCTACAACAGTGTGACATGAAACTGTTAAATCTGAATAAAGATAAGTACAGGCCGTGTGTTTGATGATTAAAAAGGAGGGGAGATACATGGAATAAAGGAATGTGCAGTTATTGCTAGACAATAAGAAGACATTATTATCATGAGAAATTATTATTGCAATAAGAATAATGTAAGAATGTTCGTTTCTATTGTAAGTGTCAAAGACCAAGAGACTGAAACATAAAGTCAGAAGGTTTAATGAGTTCCACACAGGTAATGTGAACAATGAAGCAACAGACTCTCCAGAAAGGACAGAAGAGAGTCCTGAGACGTGCACAAAATCTTCATGTGTTCCGGTACATTCCATACGTCTGCGCCCCTCGTGGGCACGTGTCATTTACCTTAGTGTTAGTAAGTCAAGATACTAGTTTGATGTAGCGCTGCACTGCTAGAAAATACCTCACAATAATAATATGAAAAGAACTGGCACAGCATAGAAGGGAAACAGCGCCCTCTACTGTTATTAAAGTGGTGTAGACACTGGCCAAAATACCGAATGTTAAACTGCAATATCCCACTATATGTACAACTAATCAGTGTTCTCTGGTTTATAACTATGAATGACTATGAATGTAAAAATTATATTGTTACCTCTGTCTGTTATTACGTTTTCACAAGGTATATTTTTTTAAAGTTATGAAGTAGCTACAATTGAGGAAAAAATCACCTTGAAACTTATATTTGCCTATTGATATTCAATCTAAACAAAAAGAAACGACCGTAACGACGACATCTTGACTTTTCTTCTATTAAATAATAAATCATTAAAAATAATGCACGTAATGTACGTATCGTACGTTCAAAGACAGCGGTGGAAGTGCGGTCCCTGGTTTAGGCCTGTCCCACTTCAGCAAGATGGCGGCTACACTGAGGAGGACACACTCTCGACCGGAAGTTTGAAACCACACTTTGAGGAGTACCTCGAAGGGTCCCTTCAAAAAGTGCATTTGGCGAATTGAGACACGGCCCACGTCGGCCACATCGGCTAAAACACTGGTAGTGGCGCATGAGGACGCCTGTCAATGACATTGATAAGCTGCGCAAATATGTATGTGAATCACATAATTGGTTGGAGCAGCTCGTCACCGGTCACACTCACTGACTCACACTGAAAAATAGCGCAGAATGAATTGTTGTGTGTTTATTTTATTTTCAACTCCGGTTCGATTTTTTTGTGCGCAGCACAGATTTTCTGTGTGTGGAGACCGTGTCAGCAGTGCGCAATTGCACACGCGCGCAGCTTAGAGGGAACAGTGCACCTGAGTAGAGGTGGAGTGAGAGTGCTGTCGAATAACCTCCTCCACGCTCTGAAGAATTGGCCACGCTCTGAAGCATCCCTGGTGCGCCAGTCAGAGAGCAAGCCAATGTGTCAGCCGCACCGCAACCACCACAACTACCTTCCCCAGTGAAGTAGTCACCACCAGCAGCACAACCATCTCCCCCAGCGTGGGATTCAGCACCACCACCACCTCCCCCAGAGAACAAGTCAGCAGCACCACCACCTTCCCAAGTGAAGTATCCATTGCCAGCGTCACTTCCCTCAGGGCCCTCATCACTGACCATGAACCTGTTTGACATCCCCAACAGAGGTTTCAGTCCCAGCAGCACAATTGCCTAAAAAGGGCAAATTTGAGATTATTCTGTAAAGTTCTCAAAAGAGTTGCTTACCAACCGCTTAACTTTCTCCAAATAGACAACTCCTTTGATGTTTTCCAGACAGGTTTTAGACCCCACAACAGCACTGAGACCATTTGTCACCTTGATAAGAGCAAAGTCTCAGTCTTGATCCTGTTAGATCTGAGTGCTGCCTTTGACACTGTGGATCATGGGATCCTCTTACAGAAACTAGAGGACTGGGTGGGCATCTCCGGTATGGCACTAAACTGGTTCAAGTCCTATCTAGAAAAGAGTTGAAAATACTTTGTTGAAATTGGAAAATGTGCCTCAGATAAACTGTTCCTGACCTGTGGGTTGCCACGGGGGTCAATCATGGGACCCCTGTTGTTCAATCTTTATTGCTGTGTATTAAATGGCCTAATGGCAGAATGTAGTCTGTCCTACCACAACTATGCAGATGACACTATGATCTATGCCTCACTGGGAGCAGGTGAATATGGACCAGTGGATTCACTCTGACTGCATCCAACAGATCAGTGTGTGGATACAAAACTTTCTCCAGCTAAACTCAGACAAGACTGAAGTCATCATCTTTGGCCCATAGAAACAAAGAAAATGTTAGCAGTCACTCCAGTCTCTCTAAAACCTTCAAATCGGACTAGAAATCTTGGGGTAATAAAGTTCAAGTCTGAGTCCATTAACAGCCACATCAAATCAATAACATCTGCAGCTTTTTAACACCTAAAAAACATTGCAAAAATCAAAGGTATACTTTCAAAGCCAGACTAAGAGAGACTTCTCCATACATTTGTCTCTAGTAGGTGAGACTACTGTAATGGCCTGCTCACTGGCCTCTCCAAACAAGTGTTAAGACAGCTGCAGTACATCCAGAAAGCTGCTGCTCCGGTCCTGACTAGAACCAGGAAGTATGAGCATCTAAGTCCTGTGCTCAAGTCTCTGAACTGGCTTCCTGTAGCTCAAAGAATAGACTTTAAAGCTTGTGAACAAGTCTCTCCATGGCCTAGCACCAAAGTACATCTCCAACATGTTAGTGCCATATGAACCATCTCGCACTCAGGACTAAACTTGCCTTGCCTCATTTTAGTCAGTTTTTTTACTAAAAAGTTACATATTGTGGCTTGAAGTATTGTTGACTATTAGTGAACACTTCCACTGAAATTCAACCTGCTGTTCATTTTACAACATGAAGATACAGAACTTGAGAAGTGTATAATGACTCCCAGATCAGGAGCAGCCTAGTGTGCCTTGAGGGACAAATTAAAGTTATTTAATGTAATTATTGGCCAATTTGTAGTGTCCTAAGCAAACATCTGAACCAGAAAAGACAAACAATGTATTGTCCAAATTGGTGTCATTTGATAATGTTTAGTGGCTGATGCATCTGGCAGCATCTTTTCAACAGCAAAAGGGTACCATGCCCAGGGTTGTCAAAAATACAAAAAGTCAATCACTTATCAATACTAAAATTAATATTAAAATTAAAGCCGCAAGCGGCGATGATGGCCCTCGCCCCCTGCGCGACCGCCCCCCCATGTAACCGCCTGGGGCCAGCCACTGCCCCCATGCACCATTTTCCCCGCCCGACCACCCCACGGCTGCAATCCGCCCCCCTTCACACAGTTTCTATATAAATATGTGTGACCAACACATTACAATGGCTGTGCAAGGCGTTGAACCGGCAACCGCGTACATAATACAGGTATGATGTAATTGACTTTTTTGCCCCTTTTAATGCCCACAATTATCTCCCCAAGTTTCATGCCAATCGGACAAAGTTGAGTATTTTACCAATACTGTAGGGGGCGCTATAGTGTTCATTTAGATAACAATTAATAGTGCATTCTATTAATACCCTGATATCACATGTGTGATGAGAATTTCAGCTGTCTAGAACCACATATGTGCGTGTAAGAAATTTTTTAATGTTTTTTTTTTTTTTTTTGAGTATTCGCGCCCCTGGTGGCCAAACGTGGAAAATGACTCATGGCCATAATGTAATTTTTTGTTTCTTCTGATGCCACCGATTTATTCCCCGAATTTCAAAGGAATCCGATAATGTTGGCGATTCACCCCTATGGTAGGGGGCGCTATAGTGTTCATTTGGATTAAAATTAATATTGCAATCCATTCATGCCCCAATCTCGCATAAGTAATGTGAATGTGAGCTCTGTAGGGCAATGCCTGTGGTCGTGAGAGGACATCGAAAAAACAGGAAACAAAGGCGTATTTCGATGACGGCGTACGGGCGAACCGTGTGGAATTTGGAGAAAACGTGGATAAGTTCTGAAAACCCATGTGTCTGGATGTGGCATGTGAAATCTGAGCTCATTTGGACCAAAAACCTGAGACTAGTAGCGTTTTGAAAACATGCTGCGAATGAAGTGGCAAATTTTTTATCCAAAATGGCCGATTTCCTGTCTGTCATAGAGCAGTGCTTCAATTCATTTTTATGCTTGTCCGATGGTGCTCTATCACTGTTCCGAATTTTGTGCATGTATTCCAAAATAAACCAGACTCCTCTCCCATAGGGGTGAAATTTTAGGTGGCGCTGTCGAGTCAGGGGGCATGGGACATTTTCCCGACACCAATTTTATGAAATTTTTCACCAAGCCGGTCGATTCTATACCCCCATGTGAGACTTTTCGTGAATGTTCAGGGGGTGAAAAATGTGATTGTTTTGGCGGAAAAACGAAGAACAATGTTAATATGCAGTGTGGCCCTGGGCTGTGTGGCCCTGACTCTATATGAGCGGGGTCTGTGGCTTTGCACCGGCAACCATGTACATAATAGAGATATGGTGTAATGGACTTTTTTGACCCTTTTAATGCCCACAATTATCTCCCCAAGTTTCATGCCAATCGGACAAAGTTGAGTATTTTACCAATACTGTAGGGGGCGCTATAGTGTTCATTTAGATAACAATTAATAGTGCATTCTATTAATACCCTGATATCACATGTGTGATGAGAATTTCAGCTGTCTAGAACCACATATGTGCGTGTAAGAAATTTTTAAATGTTTTTTTTTTTTTTTTTTGAGTATTCGCGCCCCTGGTGGCCAAACGTGGAAAATGACTCATGGCCATAATGTAATTTTTTGTTTCTTCTGATGCCACCGATTTATTCCCCGAATTTCAAAGGAATCCGATAATGTTTGCGTTTCACCCCTATGGTAGGGGGCGCTATAGTGTTCATTTTGATTAAAATTAATATTGCATTCCATTCATGCCCCAGTCTCGCATATGTGATGTGAGTGTGAGCTCTGTAGGGCAATGCCTGTGGTCGTGAGAGGACATCGAAAAAACAGGAAATGAAGGCATATTTCGGTGGCGGCGTACGGGCGAACCGTGTGGAATTTGGAGAAAACGTGGATAACTTCTGAAAACCCATGTGTCTGGATGTGGCATGTGAAATCTGAGCTCATTTGGACCAAAAACCTGAGACTAGTAGCGTTTTGAAAACATGCTGCGAATGAAGTGGCGAATTTTTTATCCAAAATGGCCGATTTCCTGTCTGTCATAGGGCCGCACTATGATTGGCTTTTTTGCTTGTCTCCATGAGCTCTATCACTGGTGTGAATTTCGTCAAGCTAAGGCGAAAAATGCGTGTCGGTTCCCAATTCATTTTAAAATTTTGAATTTTCTAGGTGGCGCTGTCGAGCCGATGTGCTTCGGACATTGTCGCGATGCCAATTTTATGAAATTTTTCGCCGAGCCGGTCAATCCTATACCTATATGTGGGACTTTTCGTCGACGTTCAGGGGGTGAAAACTGTGATTGTTTTGGCGGAAAAATAATAATAAGAAGAAACCCAGGAAGAACAATGCCCCTCGCCATCACTTCGTGAATGGCGAGGGCCAACTAGATACTCATTTAATCAGGTATTCTTACTACAAAAGTCACATTTGCAGGACATAAATGAACCAGTCCTGAATAGCTTTAGAATGATCTTGAGCAGTATCAGAAGTATAAGACAAGTATAAGCCCATGGACCACTATGGAACCTACCTGGATGACTGAGGGATTACACAGAAAGAAGGCCACATGGTAATATAAAAGGAAGTACGACCATTTAATGCTGAAAATAATTCTCTTATCTAAAATCATTCTATTATCTAAAGAAAGTGTTTTACCATTGTGGTATAAAATCAGTATCTATTCCTTAGTATCAAAATTGTGTTGTCACGGTACTAAAATTTCAAACTGTAATATGAAATAATGGCAATGAATTTGAACTAAACACTATCCAGTTTTATTTGAAGGCTTAAGGTTGATGGCTCAGAAGTTTAGTGAGCAATATTTTTTTCAGTCTATTCTAGCACTGTGTTGTGCAGTGTTGCTTTTGGGACACTTCCACCTAAATTTACTACAAAAAATGAATAAATAAATAGGGTTATAAATGCCCCTCCCTGAACCGCCACCTTAACGTGGTGGAGGGGTTTGAGTGCCCGAATGATCCTGGGAGCTATGTTGTCAGGGGCTTCATGCCCCTGGTAGGGACACCCATGGCAAACAGGTCCAGGGGGACGGGTCAGACGAAGGGCGGCTCAGAAGCCCTTTATGACAAGAGATAAATCAAGGTAAGCTACGTCGCCCGGACCGGCATTACCGGGGGCCCACCCTGGAGCCAGGCCTGGGGTGGGTGCTCAACAGCAAGCGCCTGGCGGCCGGGCCTTTCCCCACGGGGCCCGGCCGGGCTCAGCCCGAAGGAGTGACGTGGGGCCGTCCTCATGTGGACCCACCACCCGCAAGAGGATCCATAAGGGGCCAGTGCATGAAGATCTGGGCGGCAGTCGAAGGCGGGAGCCTCGACGACCGAATCTCTGGACATGGAATGTCACCTCGCTGGGAGGGAAGGAGCCGGAGCTTGTGCGGGAGGTTGAGCGTTACCGACAAGATAGATATAGTCGGCCTCGCCTCCACGCACAGTTTGGGCTCTGGAACCCAACTTCTAGAGGGTGGCTGGACTCTCCATTTCTCTGGCGTTGCCCGCGGGGAGAGGCGGTGAGCTGGTGTGGGCTTGCTCATTGCCCCACAGCTCAGCCACTTCGTGTTGGGGTTCACTCCGGTGAACGAGAGGGTCAGGGACAGGTCTCTCACTGTTGTGTCGGCCTACGTGCCAAACAGCAGTGCAGAGTACCCAGCATTCTTGGAGTCCCTGGGAGGGGTACTAGACAGTGCATTGACTGGGGACTCCAACGCCCATGAGGGTAACAACAGTGACACCTGGAGGGGCGTGATTGGGAAGAACGGCCTCCCTGATCTGAACCCGAGTGGTGTTTTGTTATTGGACTTCTGTGCTAGTCACAGTTTGTCCATAACGAACACCATGTTCGAGCACAAGGGTGTCCATCGGTGCACGTGGCACCAGGACACTCTAGGTCGGAGGTCGATGATCGACTTTGTTGTCGTGTCTCCGACCGCGTGTCTTGGACACTCGGGTGAAGAGAGGGGCTGAGCTGTCAACCGATGACCCCCGGTAGTGAGTTGGATCCGCTGGCGGAGGAGGAAGCCGGACAGACCTGGCAGACCCAAGCGTATTGTAAGGGTCTATTGGGAACGCCCCCGGCAGAGCTTTCTGTCAGAGGGGTCTTCAACTCACACCTCCGGGAGAACTTCTCCCTGATCCCGAGGGAGGTTGGAGACATGAACTCCAAGTGGGCCATGTTCTCCACCTCTATTTGTCGATGCGGCCGCTCATAGCTGTGGTCGTAAGGTCTGCGGTGCTTGTCGCGGCGGCAATCCCCGAACCCGGTGGTGGACACCGGAAGTAAGGTCAAGCTGAAGGAGTCCTATTGAGCCTTGTTGGCTCGTGGGACTCCTGAGGCAGCCGATGAGTACAGGCAGGCCAAGCGTGCCGCGGTTCGTGCGGTTGCAGAGGCAAAAACTCGAGGTTGGGAGGAGTTTGGGGAGGCCATGGAGGAGGACTATCGGACGGCCTCAAAGAAATTCTGGCAAACCGCCAGACGCCTCAGGAGGGGGAAGCAGTGCTTCACCAACACTGTTTACAGTGTGGGTGGAGAGCTGTTGACCTCGACTGGGGATGTTGTCGGGTGGTGGAAGCAATACTTTGAGGATCTCCTCAATCCCCCCTTCATGTCTTCCGAGGAGGAAGCAGAGACTGGGGACCCGGAGGCGGACTCGTCCATCACCCTGGCTGAAGTCACCGAGGTGGTTATCAAGCTCCTCGGTGGCAAGGCTCCGGGGGTGGACGAGATCCGTCTCTGGATGTTGTGGGACTGTCTTGGCTGGCACGTCTCTGCAACATCACGTGGCGGTCGGGGACAGTACCACTGGAATGGCAGACCGGGGTGGTGGTCCCTCTGTATAAGAAGGGGGACCGGAGGGTGTGTTCCAATTACAGGGGAATCACACTCCTCAGCCTTCCCGGTAAGGTCTACTCCAGGGTACCGGAGAGGAGAATCCGACCGATAGTCGAACCTCGGATTCAGGAGGAGCAGTGTGGTTTTCGTCCCGGTCGTGGAACACTGGACCAGCTTTATACTCTCCATCGGGTCCTCGAGGGTTCATGGGAGTATGCCCAACCAGTCCACATGTGTTTTGTGGATTTGGAGAAGGCATTCGACCGTGTCCCTCGTGGTGTCCTTTGGGGGGTGCTCCGGGAGTATGGGGTCCGGGGCCCTTTGCTATGAGCTGTCTGGTCCCTGTATGACTGGAGCAGGAGCTGCATTCGCATTGCCGGCAGTAAGTCAGACCTGTTCTCGGTGCATGTTGGACTCCGCCAGGGCTGCCCTTTGTCACCGGTTCTGTTCATTATATTTATGGACAGAATTTCTAAGCGCAGCCAGGGGCCGGAGGGGGTCTGGTTCCGGAATCACAGGATTTCATCTCTGCTGTTTGCGGATGATGTTGTCCTGATGGCTTCATCGAGCCAGGACCTGCAGCAGGCACTGGGGCGGTTTGCAGCCGAGTGTGAAGTGGCTGGGATGAGAATCAGCTCCTCCAAATCTGAGGCCATGGTTCTTGACAGGAAAAAGGTGGCTTGCCCTCTCTGGGTGGGTAGTGAGTCTCTGCCCCAAGTGGAGGAGTTCAAGTATCTCGGGGTCTTGTTCACGAGAGAGGGAAGGATGGAGCGTGAGATTGACAGGCGGATTGGTGCAGCGTCTGCAGTGATGCGGTCGCTGTATCGGTCCGTTGTGGTGAAGGAGCTGAGCCGGAAGGCAAAGCTCTCGATTTACCGGTCAATCTACGTTCCTACCCTCACCTATGGTCATGAGCTCTGGGTAATGACCGAAAGGACAAGGTCGCGGATACAAGCGCTCCGCAGAGTACTGAGCGCACCGTTAGGGATAGGGTGAGGAGCTCAGTCACACGGGAGGAGCTCGGAGTAGAGCCGCTGCTCCTACACGTTGAGAGGAGCCAGCTGAGGTGGCTCGGGCATCTGCTCAGGATGCCCCCTGGACGCCTCCCTAGGGAAGTGTTCTGGGCATGTCCTACCGGGAAGAGGCCCCAGGGAAGACCCAGCACACGCTGGAGGGACTATGTCTCTCGGCTGGCCTGGGAACGCCTTGGGATCCCACCGGAGGAGCTGGAGGACGTGTCTGGGGTGAGGGAAGTTTGGGAGTCCCTGCCTAGACTGCTGCCCCCGCGACCCGGCTCCGGATAAGCGGAAGAAAATGGATGGATGGATGGATTATAAATGGTCAATTTTTTTTTTAAAATAGTGAATAATGCGCATGCACTGTTGTTGTGAGGTTCTCAACAGTTCAGTAGTATCCTCCAGATCTGATGTCAGCCTTTTAGATGCCTATCAGAAGTATGTTATAATGTGTATATGAAGCATTAGCAATGCTCAACAATTATGCAATTTTTTTCCCATTTGTCATGAACGAGACTTATAATACATTTACCTTTCTGTGTCCTACCTGTCAGTAAGCTCAAATTGGATGGTGTGTTGACTTCCTGTATCATGCTGAGCTGGTGCAGTGGTATGTCCACATGGCCCAGCCTGCCTCTGGACACAGGGGGCTTTGGAGCTGCTGCTGCTGGGGGCACAGACACCGCAGAGGGACAGCCAGGAGATCCAGCTCTGGAGCCTGAGAAGAGACAAAGAAAAACAGCAGATTTAAAGCAGTATTCTACAAAACTGACTCTTCAGAGCTTTTAACCCTGTTATAGTTGTGTCCCCTCACATTTTACTCACCTGAAGATGTATTTGGAGTGATTTGTGCATGTTTGAGCAATCGTAAATCGCTTATTTTCAAGACAAATCAACCCAATCAATGTTCCCTCTAATTTTTCACAAGTCTGAGCAAACACACAAACTCCCTGAGCGGTCCCATGGACCACTGTGAGCAACATCAGACGTGCACACGTTGGTCATGTTGGTATCGCATCCATCCAAGTTAAATGGTTTATTAAAAGAATCAAATTACCGCATTTACATTTCTGTTATAAGACTTTCAATTAAGTGCTTTAGCCCACTTATACAATGAAAATGACAAAAATCTTGCTCATGACCTGTGTAGTATGTTAATGCTATTGGAATTATAAATACTTTATTTTAACTATGGCAAAACATGAGCTTCCAACCAAACCAAGCCAACTGTAAACTCCAATGCTGAAAACACACTTAACATTTTTATGATAAAGCTCTGACTTGTATTATGAGTATAAGCCATTGTGTGAAGCTTTTGCTGTGCACCGAGTGAGATTGTCCTACTGTGGTCTGGGAGACAGTCCTTGCTCAGTATATGACACGATCATTTGATTTTCACAACTCATAAACTAGTGACAGTATTCAATGACCAATACACACTGAGAGGAATCTGTATCTGCACACCAAGCTGCTCTATTACTGTACATTTACATACCATATCAAAAGACAATATATAATGTGTATTTTTATATAAAATATATTCAAAAAAAGTGGTATGGGTCAAAATAAATATATATTTACAAACCACACACTGCAAACAGTGAACAAACACAGACACTTCAAAATGTAAACAAACACACACTGCAAACAAAAAATACACATGTACATGTAACAGTGTGACAGTCATTCTGTGACAGTGGCTCAGTGGTTAGAGGTTGGAGGATCGAGTCCCGCTCGGACCAATTTCTGTCATTGTGTCCTTAGTTCTGTCATTGTGTCCTTAGGCAAGACACTTCGCCCAAGTGGTATGTGCGTGATGATTGGTGGTGCTCGGGGGGCGCAGATTGGCATTAGCTAATGCTAATGATTACACACAATACACATTTGACCCACAATTAAGTCAATAGCAGAATAAACCACGCTTACCGATCAGGAACAGCATCCAGTCCATCAAAACATAAGGTCCTCTGCTCATGACTCCACCATGAGATCTTCGCTCCGGGTCCGAGATGTTATTTTAACTTGTACAAACATCCACAGTGTCCTCGGTCGCGTACTTCCTTTGTTTTGTCCATTTCGTCATGTTTAAAATGCAAAACTGCTGCAAAACAGTGCGTGAAATTACGCAATTACACGTCTGTAATTTTACGCGCGGATCTTTGCCCAAGGGCGGGCCGTCGGAATGTTACGGGGTTAAACAGCACTTAGAATCATTAGCCAGTTTTCAGTCCACAGCTGTGTCCCAATTCGCCAAACTGGCCTTAGGATCACCATTCGAAGTGTGCATCGAAGGGCAGTTACGTAATTTCCGGCGCGACAAGGGCTGTCCCATTTCAACGCACCCTACTGAATGCGCCTGACAAACCTGCACTTCCCTTTCCACCGTTTCCATGGAGATCGGACGTAACCGAAGCGTGCATCCGTGCACACGTCACGCACTTCTATATCCCATCATGCACCGCAACTACGCAAAAAAGAGAAGAAAATGGAGTCCGCTGCGCAATACACATTCAAATGTTCGTACTGGTTTACCTCATCTACAACAGTGTGACATGAAACTGTTAAATCTGAATAAAGATCTGTACAGTGTGTTTGATGATTAAAAAGGAGTTACATGGAATAAAGGAATGTGCAGTTATTGCTAGACAATAAGAAGACATTATTATCATGAGAAATTATTATTGCAATAAGAATAATGTAAGAATGTTCGTTTCTATTGTAAGTGTCAAAGACCAAGAGACTGAAACAAAGTCAGAAGGTTTAATGACTTCCACACGGGTAATGTGAACAATGAAGCAACAGACTCTCCAGAAAGGACAGAAGAGAGTCCTGAGACGTGCACAAAACCTTCATGTGTTCCGGTACATTCCATACGTCTGCGCCCCTCGTGGGCACGTGTCATTTACCTTAGTGTTAGTAAGTCAAGATACTAGTTTGATGTAGCGCTGCACTGCTAGAAAATACCCCACAATAATAATATGAAAAGAACTGGCACAGCATAGAAGGGAAACAGCGCCCTCTACTGTTATTAAAGTGGTGTAGCAACTGGCCAAAATACCGAATGTTAAACTGCAATATCCCACTATATGTACAACTAATCAGTGTTCTCTGGTTTATAGACTATGAATGTAAAAAGTATATTGTTACCTCTGTCTCTGTTATTACATTTTCACAAGGTATATTTTGTTAAAGTTATGAAGTAGGTACAATTGAGAAAAAAAATCACCTTGAAACTTACATTTGCCTATTGATATTCAATCTAAACAAAAAGAAACGGCTGTGACGACGACATCTTGACTTTTCTTCTATTAAATAATAAATCATTAAAAATAATGTACGTAATGTACGTATCGTATGTTCAAAGACAGCGGTGGAAGTGCGGTCCGTGGTGTAGGCCTGACCCACTTCAGCAAGATGGCGGCTACACTGAGTAGGGGGAGATTCTCGTCTGGAACCTTCAAACTACACTTTGAAGAGTACTTCGAATTGACCCTTCAAAAGGTGCATTTGGCGAATTGGGACGCGGCCCACGTCAGCCACATCGGCTAAAACACTGGTAGCGGCGCATGAGGATGCCTGTCAATGACGTTAATAAGCTGCGCAAATATGTATGTGAATCGCATAATTGCCCGGAGCAACTAGTCGCCGGTCACACTCACTGACTCACATAGACTAAAATAGCGCAGAATGAATTGTTGTGTGTTTATTTTATTTTCAACTCCGGTTCGATTTTTTTGTGCGCAGCACAGATTTTCTGTGCGCGGAGACCGTGTCAGCAGTGCGCAATTGCGCACGCGCAGCTTAGAGGGAACAGTGAACGCAAAAAAACTTCCACTTTCACCACCATGAGTACATGCCCAACGGACTGTACTGCAGTCATCCATCGAAGGAGCCGAAAGCATGCAACAAGGCAACATCCACCTCCATTGACGTTTTGTAATGTGTAATATGGAAGTCAGCAGACTTGGTTATTTTATTTGTTTCAGATGAATATTGCAATTTAAAATGTCCAAATTATAACATAATGATGCTTAGGTGTCATAGATTATAACTACATAGCAAACGCAAGCACAATAGGTCTTTAAACCACAAGATAGCGAGGTATAACAGTATTTTGAGAGCTGTAGAGGGAGACGAACCCTTTACAGGCATGTTCAGATGGACTCAAGTCTGTCAGATCCAGAGCTCTAGGTTTATGTTACTTGTACAGTCACTCCCACCCTTCCCTAGTCAGCTGCAGAGGTGGACAGTTTGGGTTTAATCACACATCATTTACACTTTGTTTTTAAGAGGTAAATAAATTCATCAGCTTTACACAAACTCACCTGCTTCTCCTCTGGACAAAAAGCAAAGTGTGCTTTCCCAATGCTTTTGTTTGACTTATTTACGGTGTGTTTTAAATCAAGGCCACGAGGTAAAAATATCTGTGTTTATTGACGCGTGTGAAGAACTAGTTTTATTTCTCCGTTAGCTTTGGCTGAAAGCCGTTGTGCTGAAATGTCCTTATCCCCTGCTCCCCTCACTCCCGGTCCATGGTGCAAAAAAGGTTGGGGACCCCAATATAGGGTGATACCCATACTGGAACTGATATATCGCCTATCCCTAGTATATACAGCACAGAGGAGAAGAGCCAGGGATAACACCCAGAGATCACTCGGGTGTGCTGTTTGTTAAGGGTTTCAAATATGCAGGATATGTCAAGTGTTTGTGACTGAAACAAAGCATAACTCTGCTTTGGATCACCTAAGCATGTTGTTCTTTAAAAAGCTAAAAATCATGGTGGAGTGCTCTCACCAGAAGAGGAGGGCTGAGGGCTTTGGTGGTGCGACGTTCCTAAACTGGAGCGTTCCAGAGCTTTGAGGAGAGACTGGAGCAGAGTGGAGCGTGCCTGAGGATCCTGTGCATAAAGACATTAATAAGGCCAAGAGATAAGCAAAAAGAACCACTGCAGCTAGAACAGAAACATTAACTAAGAGGTTGAATTCACAGTTTAGAATTGATGGTAGGCAAGGGTCTATATAATGTTACAGACCAACATGAAAATGCTGAACCACAAACTTGCTTTAAATCCTTTCAATTGCCTTTGGAGATGAACAATGGAACCACTTTCTGAAGCAATTGTGAAGGAATGAGTTCTCTTTTGTTTATTTATACTGACAGAAGATATTGAACTTTGTGCCAGTAATTACAGAGATATTAACCATAAATCAGGTCAACAAATCTGACAGTTAAACAGGAAATTCCACCATAGAATTCTGACCTGTCCTCCAGCTCAGTTTAAACTATCGGGATCCTAGAATGTTGTGATGCCACATAAACCCAACCTACATTACCTGCTCCTGCTGTTTAGGCTGTCGCTCCAGTGTTGGTGCTTCCACTTCTTCCTGTGGCTGTGGTTTAGTGTCTTGAAACTCAATTCTCTCCCTGCTCACTCCGCTCTCCCACAAGACAGGTGTACCAGGAAGCAGACTAGAGGGTATCCCTGTGGAGGTATCTGGACTATGACTCGCTGAACCCGACCCCATAGAGACAACTCCACTGGGACACGCTGTGGCTGTGGAATCCAGTGGACCAATGCTAGTCGAGATGACTGGACTGGAACTTGTTACCATGGAGACAATCGGACTAGCACCTGTTGTCATGGAGACAACCTGGTTAGGACCTGTTGCCCTGGAGACAACTGGACTAGGATGTGTTACCACAGAGACAACTGGACTAGGAATGGATTTCATGGTGACAACTGATCTAGCATGTGTTGCCAAAGAGACAACTGCACTTGAACCTGTTGCCATGGAGACAACCGGGCTAGGACCAGTTTTCATGGTGACAACTGATCTAGGACCGGTTGCCATGATGACACCTGAACTATGACCCATGGGTGTGGAGACAACCAGAGAAGAACCCGTTGCCAAGGAGATACCCGGAGTAGAACCCATTGCCATGGAGACAACCGGACTTGGACCCGATGCCGCTGAGTCTGCATCGGAGATTTCCATTTGCTGTTGGCTCTGTGTAAAGCCCAGTTTGTTCTGAATAAACTTTAAAAATGCAGCATGCTTCTGGTGGGTCAGACCATCAAGCACAGTCTTTGGTCGCAAGGCACTTTCCATAGCAACCGGGGCTTTTTCTTCAGGTCTGGGACATGTTGGAAGGAGTGGACGGCCAACAGTCAGAGGAGCAGCAGGGTGAAGAGCAGGAGGGACGGGTGTAAAAGGAACAGCCACAGGGGGAAGAGCCAATGGAAGGATGGCAGAAGGGGGAACTGCAGTAGAGGCAACAGAAGTAGGGTGGAGACCAGAAAGAGGAACAACAGTGGGGGAGACAGCACCAGGAGCACCAGCCGTATGTGAGAAAGCAGGGAGAGGGATGGGAGTAAAAGGAACAGCCACAGGGGGAACAGCCAAAGGAGGGATAGCAGATAGGGAAGTAGGAGCAACCACAGAAGCATGCAGAACAGCAGGACCAAAAGAAGCAGGTGGAGGGACAGTGGCAGGGGAAGGGACAGCGGCAGGGGGAGAGACAGCAGCCATGTTGTATCGGATTTTTAAAGCTCTTTGGTATTCCTCCAAACGCTGACGAGCCATTTTCACAGATCTGTGATGGACTCTGAAATGGTTATAGAAAAATGAAAAAGTTGTTTTAGTGTTCAGTAGCAAAGAAAAGTTTTAGTGTTTAGTTTCGCTAAACTGTAGTGTAGTGTAGTGTTTTAATATCATTGTTTATTGTTTGTAGTCCCTTTTGGACTTTTTTCTGCAAACTAGGTATACACACGTGGACAAAATTGATGGTCCCCTTCGGTTAATGAAAGAAAAACTCACAATGATCACAGAAATAACTTAAATCTAACAAAATAATAAATAAAAATTCTATGAAATTTAACCAATATAAGTCAGACATTGCTTTTCAACCATGCTTCAACAGAATTACTTAAAAAATATAACCTCATGAAACAGGCCTGGACAAAAATGATGGTACCCCTAGAAAAGGCTAAAAATAATGTGACCAAAGGGACATGTTAATCCAAGGTGTGTGCACTAATTAGCATCAAAGATGTCTACAATCTTGTAGACAAGCATGTTAAAGGTAAAGGCTATAAGACCATCCCCAAGCAGCTTGATGTTCCTGTGACAACAGTTGCACATATTAAGATCCATGGAACTGTAACCAACCTCCTGGACGTGGCCACCGGAGGAAAATTGATGACAAATCAAAATAATAATAATACAAATGGTGACAAAAGAGCTCAAAAAAGCTTCTAAAAAGACTAAAGGTGAACTTCAAGCTCAAGGAAATCAGTGTCAGATCGCACCATCCATTGTAGTTTGAGCCAAAGTGGACTTAATGGGAGACCATCAAGGAGGACACCATTGTTGAAAACAAATCAAATAAGCCAGATTGGAATTTGCCAAACTACATGTTGACAAGCCACAAAGCTTCTGGGAGAATGTCCTATGGACAGATAAGAAAAAAATGGAACTTTTTGCCAAGGCACATCAGCTCTATGTTCACAGATAGAAAAATGAAGCATAGCAAGAAAAGAACACTGTCGATACTCTGAAACATGGAGGAGGCTCTGTTATGTTCTGAGGCTGTTTTGCTGCATCTGGCACAGGGTGTCTTGATAGTTTTGAGACTTAATTTTACCCTGCACAGATTCAAGGGATTCTAGAGAGAAATGTGCTGGCCAGTGTCAGAAAGCTTGGTCTCAGTCGCAAGTCATGGGTCTTGCAACAGGACAATGACCCAAAACACACAGCTAAAATCACCCAAGAATGGCTAAGAGGAAAACATTGGACTATTCTAAAGTGGCCTTCAATGAGCCCTGACCTATTTGAGGCACCCTTCAAACCTGAGACAACTGGAGCAGTTTGCTCATGAGGAGTGGGCCAAAATACCTGCGGAGGGTTGCAGGTCTCATTGACAGTTACAGGACTCGTTTGATTGCAGTGATTGCCTCAAAAGGTTGTGCAACAAAATATTAAGTTAAGGGTACCATCATTTTTGTCCAGGCCTGTTTCATGAGTTTATTTTATTTTTTTTAATAATTCTGTTGAAGCATGGTTGAAAAGCAATGTCTGACTTTCATTGGTTAAATTTGATAGAATTTTAATTTATTATTACTTTTGTCAGATTCGAGTTATTTCTGTGACCACTGTGAGTTTTTCCTTCATTAACCAACGGGTACCGACAATTTTGTCGACGTGTGTATTTGCATTTTTCTGGTCGGTCAAAAACTGAATGTGTGCCGTCTCTAGTGGTATTTCAAGTTCAAGTACTATGTGACATCACACAAGACTGTAATCAGAAGCACCTGGCTTTAATCAGGGCAAACACCTGGCTGCAGGGGTGAAGTTTGAATAGGTTTGAACAAGTTTGAACCTGTTAAACCAATCACACTGTTCTTACAGCTCCAAACCCCTCCCCTCCTCCCTCTACCCATTAGTCCTCCATGTACTGCCCAGTTTATCGGCTCTATTGGAAAAGCAGTTGTGGAAGAAGTTTAGGTGTTTAGTCCCACTTTAAATAATAAAGTAAACAAGCCATCAATTTTTAAATCCATATTTTAAACATTAAACACAATATTTTGACTGTATAACACAACATTTTTTAAAAGAATACCAGCTAAAAAATATAAAATGACATTTATTGACATGCAAGTCTCTCAAAGTCTCTCAAACTACAATGCCTGTCATTTTACACATGTTTCCCCTTGACAAAGCCCTGTGCAGTAACTCACTCATTTTGCAGGAGCAGACGCAGTCTGTGTTCCTCCATCATCCTGCTGTGGTTCACATTCTCAGGCCCCAACTGTGGAAAGTCAACATTTTAGCACATAGCAATTTTTACACATATTATGTGTAAAAGCTGCTAACCCTGTAATTTAGACCTCTGCAAACATGTTCTGAAATGTCCCTGTGTGTCAGATGCCCTCCCTGTGTGTTCATGAGGTCTTATTCTGTGTAAAAAGCTGCTAACACTAGTTTAGAATGCTACAACTGAAATGCATGGGATTCTTGGATTAGTTTAGCAATTCAGATTCCAGTCCGAATATGTCAATACCAGGAGTACAGTGTGATAACAAACTAATAACAAAAGCAAAAGTTATCATGAAAAGGTATTTTAGATATATTTCCAAAACTATTCTGTCCCCATAAACCCCAGAATAGGACCGTTCTCACCTTGTTGTCCGTGGCCTCAGAGGACAGCGTCTTCTGGGCCTCACTCAGCCTCTGCTCCAGCCTAAGCCTCTGTCTCTGCAGCTGCTCCAAGATCTGCACCTGTTCCTGCCTCTCCCTCTCCAGCTCCTCCGCCTGGAATCACACACCACATCTCAACTGCAGGCTAAGGTAATCAATAAATTTGTGAAATGCATGACTTTAGATCCCAACTGATGAAATTATTGGCTAAATTCCATTTATTTGAGTTGATTAATATTTTTGTTGAAGATCAAATATTGTGCAAAATTGATTCATGTGAGCTTTTAGCCATGTTATAATCCTGTTACCTCATCATAAACATACCCAGAGTTGTGTTTTGTTTCATAAATAAATGTTTGAGTAATCCTGTATTATTAGTCTGTCTACGACACCACAGCTCAAAATGCTCTGTTCCACCTTGTGATGTCATAAACTTGTAGTTTTCAAGTTAACAGCTCCTTTTACCTTTAGTTCATTAGAGATGGGACATTTCAGAGCTGAAATTATCCAAATATTCTAGAGAAGGTGTATGGAGTTTAAACACACAGTGGAGCTCTTCCTGTATTACCAAGTGTTTTCTGTTTGAGAGAAAAACTCAGCCTAAATATGCAGGTTTTATGTGTTAAACATGTGTGAATGAAACAAAACAACCCCGCGTATGTTTGTGAGGAGGAAACAACATTATAACAAAATAGCTTAATATAGGCATTTTAAATTCCTATAAAAAGAAGTGACAAGGTAGGGGGGACAGAGAGCTGGAGACAGGACGAAGAGTGGAGGGAGTGAGACGGTTTTAAGTAGAGCAGACTGGAAAAGTAAGAAGGAGCAGGATTGCAAATGTCTTTGAAAGTGTACAGGATAGGCCTGTCATGATAACACATTTTCAAGTGCGACATATTACGGAAAAAATTACAGACAATGATAATTCTGAACCTAATTTTTGCCACTGACAATAACCCTAAAGTAGAATTATCAACAAAAAATATTCTAAATGTACATATTATGGTTAAAAAACAAACTGCAATAAATAAATAAATAAATAAATCACAGCATGAAACCGCTCAAATCCCACCATAGAACAGAAAAATAACAAAAAAGTTCCCCACTAGTACAAGGAAAAAGTACCACACAAAATATGTATTAAATCATGTATTGAACGATAAGTCAATATAGTAATTATCATGACAGGTCTAAAACAGGAGAACTTTGAGTTGCAGTTGTTGAAGGACAGGGGAGATGTGGTGGGAGGAGGGGGTTCTGAAGGTGATCAGGGTATCGGAACTCTGAAGTTTATGGAGGGATTTGACAGACCGGATCAGAAAGTAGAGTTACATTAGTAAAGACAGGAAGTGCTAATGTCATGGACAGAAGGGCATGGACTGTAAAAAATATTACCTTTGTCCGCTGTTCCTCTAATTCCTGGATTAGTTTGGCAGAGGGGGCTAAATCTTCCACATCAGCTTTAGCTTTAGAGAAAGAACATGTTTACTAATCTGAGTCAGTCTCAAGATGAAATGTTGAATGTGAGAAACCTTTACAAGGCTTCTCACAACAGCTCTATAGTACAGCCTAGGTGATGTCCTTACACAGTTTGTCGTCAGTCAGTGGGCCGGTGTCCAGGCTGCTGTGTCTCTCAGAGGGAGAATGAGAGGGGGAGTGTGAGGGGCAGGAGTGCGGACTACCATCACTCTGGCACCAGCGCTGTCTCTGAGTCTCGATGCAGTTTACCAGTCTCTTTAGCCCGCTTCTCTCACAGGCTGGTTTGGCCACTGTGTCCATGTTGTCCACTGTTTTAGATGACTCCGAGTCTATAGAGCATACATGTGAGGAAAGCACACTATAAACTGACTTTTTGTATAAATCCTATTCTGAAAACTTCAAACTTCACAGACATAAGTGATAGAACAGCATTTTAATATCTATTCAATAAAATCACACAATAGTTAGTCATGAATATTGAACTGAAAGTCAGGAGAATTCATTATAATATTGTGTAAAAATAGCTTCTCCATGCTGCCGAATCTTTAGTGATACCAAGACCAAAAAAAGAAAAACAAAGTACATATCAGTGGGTGTGTTTGAGGGGTACGGGAAATGGTTATTTACAGGGCACTGGTGTCTTAATTACTGGAGAATAACGATTACTCAAACATGCATGAATCAATCTAAGTGCAACTTCGAGAGTGTACATGAGAACGACAACATAGTTAAAAACTAATTGAATAAAATATCTTCTGCAGAAAAAAATGAAAATGAAGTTGTTTTTGCTGACAGTTGTTTTCACCTTGAGCAGAGTCCATGTGACCGCCGTGTGTGTCGCCCCCCCTGTTCTCCTGTTCTTCCTCACACTGGTCGCTCGAGGTGACGTCCAGCTCGGGACAGTGGTCTTCTGTGGAGGGGGGCAACAGAGGCTCGGGAGCCAGGCCACACAGTAGGTCTCCTTTCAGCCCTGTCACAGCACACAGACCGGACACAAACCACAGGTAAAAAAAACTTCCTGGAGTGACAGATTTTCATTTTTTTTTTATTTTTTTTTTTTTTTGGTGGGATAGTACCTGTGGTAAATACAAAAATACATGAAGTGGTGGGTTATAAAACAAAATACCTATATCATCAACAGTGAGAATTGAATGGACCATAAAATTAACTACAGAAGGGCCAGAATATCACTTAACAATTGCAATTCTGTGTCTTGTTGTTTTAATGGTAGAAAATATACTTATCCAATTTTGATTATCTCCAAGACAACAACTGAGATATTATCAATATTTTGATACATCTTGTACCTCTAGTTACAAAAAGAATCAGGATGCAACGTCTATGATATTTTTAGTATAGACTTGAGCTTGCATTCACATTACCAACTCTGTTATTATGGTGTAATTCAGGGTATAGTTGCTCTATCAGTGAAAGGTTTGGACACGGCTTTTCATTTTCTTCAATGATTATTGACACTGTATGTACTGTTATCACTACATGTTGGATACACCATGTATGTGAACGCAGATCAACAACAAGCCAAACTCGGTTTTCACGAACCAGGAAATTGAGCATCTTGCTCCTCTAATACGGTCTTCAGGACGGCTTACAATTCATTACAATTGTGGTGTGAAAAGCTCGAGTGAAAAGCCATTGCTTTCGTAGATGTAGATGAGATTTTAAACACAAGATGAGCAGCTCTGGACATCAACAAGCAGGCTTATTTTAACACGCTTTTATCTGGCTGAATTCTGCTACTGTTATCCATAATGCACTGTGACCACTTCCTGAGGCCTTCAAAATAAAACACAAGTAACCCAAAACTAGAGTATATAGTAATTATTTTTAACAAAATGGCTGTCTTAAGCATGAAATAGTAACTAATGAATTATAATATACTAAATTATTATGAACTTTTTCTGAAACTAACTTTTAGTGTGGGCAGAACACTGTAGATTCTCACTGAAGGCATCAAAACTACACATGCGTAATGTACTGAACAAAAAAACTTAACACTTGTTTTAGATTTTTTTTTTTTAAAGAATTAAAGAATACTTGCAAATTATGGTGGAAAATAAGTATTTGGAATAAGTATTTGGTCAATAACAAAAGTTCATCTCAATACTTTGTTATATACCCTTTGTTGGCAAAGACAGAGGTCAAACATTTTCTATATGTCTCCACAAGGTTTTCACCCTCGATGCAGATGTCCTCTAGAGCAGTGATGTTTTGGGGCTGTCATTGGGCAACACAGACTTTCAACTTCCTCCAAAGATTTTTTAAGGGATTGAGATCTGGAGACTGACTAGGCCACTCCAGGACCTTGAACTGCTTCTTATAAAGCCACTCCTTTACCCAGGCAGTGTGTTTGATCTCCGTCATGCTGAAAGACCCAGCCACGTTTCATCGTCAATGCCCTTGCTGATGGAAGGAGGCTTTCACTCAAAATCTCGCAACACATGGCGCCATTCATTCTTTCCTTTACACAGATCAGTCGTCCTGGTCCCTTTGCAGAAAAAAACGCCCTAAAGCTTGATGTTTCCACACCTATGCTTCACAGTAGGTATGGTCTTCTTTGGATGCAACTCAGCATTCTTTCTCCTCCAAACATGACAAGTTGAGTTTTTATCAAAAAGTTCTAGTTTGGTTTCATCTGACTATATAACATTCTCCCAGTCCTCTTCTGGATCATCCAAATGCTCTCTAGCAAACTTCAGACGGGCCTGGACATGTACTGGCTTAAGCAGGGGGACACGTCTGGCAGTCCCTGGCGACGTAGTGTGTTACTGATGGTAGCCTTTGTAACTTTGGTCCTAACTCTCTACAGGTCATTCACTAGGTCACTAGGTGTGGTTCTGGGATTTTTGCTCACCGTTCTTGTGATCATTTTGACCCCACGGGGTGAGATCTCGCATGGAACCCCAGATCGAGGGAGATTACCAGTGGTCTTATATGTCTCCCATTTTCTAATAATTGCTCCCACAGTTCATGTCTTCACACCAAGCTGCTTACCTTTTGCAGATTCGATCTTCCCAGCCTGGTGCAGGTCTACAATTTTGTTTCTGATATCCTTTGACAGCTCTTTGGTCTTGGCAGTTGTGGAGTGTGGAGTCCGACTGTTTGAGGACAGGTGTCTTTTATACTGATAATGAGTTCAAACAGGTGCCATTAATACAGGTAAGGAGTGGAGGACAGAGGAGCCTCTTAAAGAAGAAGTTACAGGTCTGTGAGAGCCAGAAATGTATATAGTGCGTGTGTGTGTGCATGCGCGTGTGTATGTATGTATGTGCGTATGTATGCGTGTATGTATGTATGCGTGTGTGTATGTGTGTATGTCTATATGCATGTATATACATACATATACACACACGCACTGCAGACCCTTGGCCTGATTTGAGATATATATATATATAAGGGGGTCATTTCACTTTTTTTTCTACATAATTGCATTTATAAGACCCAGCCACGACCCATCTTCAATGCTCTAACTGAGGGAAGGAGGTTCCCCAAAATCTCACAATACATGGCCCTGGTTATCCTCATTAATACAGTGCAGTCGTCCTGTCCCATGTGCAGAAAAACACCCCCAAAGCATGATGCTACCACCCCCATGCGTCACAGTAGGGATGGTGTTCTTTGGATGGTACTCATCATTCTTCTTCTTCTTCCAAACACGGCGAGTGGAATTAAGACCAAAAAGTTCTATCTTGGTCTCATCTGACCACATAACTTTCTCCCATGACTGCTCTGGATCATCCAAATGGTCATTGGCAAACTTAGAACGGGCCTGGACATGTGCTGGTTTAAGCAGGGGAACCTTTCGTGCCATGCATGATTTTAAAGCATGACTTCTTAGTGTATTACTAACAGTAACCTTGGAAACGGTGGTCCCAGCTCTTTTCAGGTTATTGACCAGCTCCTCCCATGTAGTTCTGGGTTGATTTCTCACCTTTCTTAGGATCTTAGGATCATTGAGACCCCATGAGGTGAGATCTTGCATGGAGCCCCAGTCCAAGGGAGATTGACAATCATGTTTAGCTTCTTCCATTTTCTAATAATTGCTCCAACAGTGAATCTTTTTTCACCAAGCTGCTTGGCAATTGCCCCGTAGCCCTTTCCAGCCTTGTGGAGGTCTACAATTTTGTCTCTTGTGCATTCTGACAGTTCTTTGGTCTTGGCCATGTTAGTAGTTGGAGTCTTACTGACTGTATGGGGTGGACATGGGATGTCTCTCACAGTGGACATGCACCTAAGATGAAAATTTCAGACCCCTCCATGATTTCTAAGTGAGAGAACTTGCCAAATCACAGGGTGTTCAAATACTTATTTGCCTCACTGTATATGTGCGTGTGTATGTATGTGTTATATATATATACACACATACACACATACATCAAGTCAATTTTGCAAAATATAACCAAATCCTCATACTTCTCTCTCCACTGTACATGTCCTCGAAGGCAAACTCCATATCTCTCTGCAACTCCAGCTCAGCCTCCTGCCTCCTGTAGAGTGGCTCAAAGATCTGCCTGGGCATGTTCCCCACCCTCTGCCTCCTCCGCAGAAGGTCAGTCTGCTGCAGGTGCTCCAGTTCATCCAGAAGGCGCCCACGTTCCTGAAACAAACGCACCACAGTATTGTATACAGTGGTCCCTTGCTATATCGCGGTTCACTTTTCGCAGTTTCGATGTTTTGCAGATTTTTTTTTTTGTACAATTTTGCATGCTTTTTTTTTTTTTTTTTTTTTACAGTGTTTGAAGGCACATTTTGTTCTGTGTCCTGATTGGCTAATGGACATGCCGTGTCTCCTGTACAGTACAGAATACATTTAGCCAAATTTACATAAATGTTGGATGCTAGCAGTGTGACTCTGGGGCGTCGAGAACACCTGGACAGGCATCCAACGCCTCCAGAGGACGTCTCCGATGCGCGCCATTGACGCTCTGGACACGCGTCATCTTGACGCGTATCCGTTGCGGTCTGCGAGTGCCTCAAGGTACGTTCACACCGGTGCGTCAGGTGCGTCGCGTTCACATGTAAAGTCAATGGTGGACGCACGTCTTGACCACGCTGCGTTTAAGACGCGCGTCCACCATTGACTTTACATGTGAACGCGACGCACCTGACACACCGGTATGAACGTACCATTAGGATGTCTCGTTTTCCCTGTGTCTTTGTATACGCTGTAGCCCACGTTGAGAGAGTGATTTTAATGTATTTATTACATAAAACTCATCAACGAAGGCGATCAGTTCTGTGGAGGCGTGTCTGTGACTAGCCTTTATGCTAGCTGGTGTGCCCAGCATAATTAAGTAGCCGCTAATTTGTGGCTGATGTTTTTCTACTTGTTCGGGATAATGACGTCGCTTTGTCACTGGGGTGTTCTCTCTGATTGGTTCACGCGGCGCGCTTTAGCACATGTGAACAGAGCGTCTGACGCTCAGATTCACGCCGCTGACACTTGAAGACACGCCACAGAAACACAGTGTGGCCAAGATGCGTGTCCACGAGAGACTTGTAAAGAAGGAGGAAAATAACATAAGGACAACCACAACAATAAGTCTTAACAAGGATGCATAAAGGGTTGTAACCATCGTGCGGATGGAGTCTGCTTTAGCTTTGTGCATCAGTGACTGCAGGAAAAAGAACACTACAAGACATACAGCGGGGCGGCGCCAGGACGCAGAGGCACAGTCAGAGGAACTGTGAAATACGCGTGAGTCACTATTAATCATTTCCTATGTGTCCAGCCTCGTAGGTTGATCATTAAATTAAATTTGTTACAGTATTTCTAAAAGCGCTCATTTTTATTTACAGTACAATATACTATTTGATTTCATTCTATAATACTGTGCTTCTTTTTAAATCTACGAAGGTTTGAACTTTGAAAGTGTTTAAACAAGAGAGAAATGAGAAAGAAAGTAGGAAAATGTTAATGCCTGTCTGAGAAACATATATGAACTGTGTGGAAAGGGGTTATACAGCCTTAAAATATATATATAACAATTGTAAAAAATAAAGTTTTCTACTTCGCGGATTACGTTTATCGCAGGTTATTTTTGGAATGAAACCCCCGCGATAAACGAGGGAACACTGTATTCTGTGTGTACTGTGGAGTGTGGACAGACCTGCTGCAGCTGCTCCCTCCTCAGAGCCTCCCTCCCTCTGAGACGAGCCTTCTCCTGCTGCTCCTCTCTCCTTTGCTCCTCCTCTCTCCTCATCTGGGTCATCCTCTGCACTTCCAGCTCTGCCTCTGCACACGCGCTAGGCTAAAGGACACAACATAACACAACTTTTACTCTACAAAAACACTGCGCCTCCTCTGCTCCTCTATGAATTTTAATGAGTCGTTGAATAAAACACTTGAAAACCAATTTATAAATCTTTTCATTCTGTAAAGATAGATTTGGTTCAGGAATCACATTACATTACATTCATTAACAGATTTAGATTGAAAGAATGCAGTCCATAAAAAGACATTGTGGACTGCCCAATGTTACACTTATGAAACGGGGCTGAAGCTGTTCATTTTGTGATCTACTCCGTAAAGTAGTCTTTCATCATCTCATTATTTCTGTACATTAAAGGTCCTATATTACAATTAATTTATGTGTGCTTTAAGTCATGTTATAATGTTGTTACCTCCTGAAAAACGCTCTGTTCCACCTTATGATGTCATCAAGCGTTAATGTTAAGAGCTCCTTTTACATTTCGTTTAGTAGAAATTGACAATTCCAGGGGTGAAATTATTCAAATGATTCTAGTGAAGGTGTATAGAGCTTAAAAAACACGAGCACTTCCTGTATTACCACATGACATCACAAGGTGGAACTGAGTGTTTTCTGCTTGAGAGAAGAACTCAGCCTCAAGGTTTGTGTGTTAAATATGTGACGAAAATCACGACATCTGACTAGTCTGTCTAGTACAGGGGTTGGTGACCCAAAATGTTCATATTGGACCAAAAAAACAAAACAAATCTGTCTGGAGCCACAAAAAAAATAAAAGCCTTATATGAAGGCAACACATACACTGTATTATGTTATATTATAGACTGTATGTCTATTAGCTATATTATCCTACTATCAAAATGACTAAGTAGGCTACAAATATATAATGCGCATTCATGATTAAATGTTTATGTTCTCTGCAATGCATCCTGGAGAGGATGACACACCACTTGACTACTCTGCTGTATGATATTTGGTGCTTTAAGTTTAAATTTCATTACAATATTAATGCATTATGTTTTGTTGCATTGATAAAATTATATCAAATACAGTCAAGAAATCATGTTTGGCCTTTCAGTGGTATTAATTAGATAATTTCTTCTTGCAGCCCATCAGAGTTCATGTACCTGCATAGAAGCACTGTCTGTTCGATATCGATCACATCACATGATTCATAACAGACAATTGAGTACGGTGGAGCTGAATTAATGTCCTTGATTTGCCGATTGATGATGTCGCCTGCCATTTTGATGGCCCTTTCTTTCACCGTCTTTGCAGAGAGGCATGTCTTTAATTTTCTGTATTATCTCGGTTTTGTTTTTGAAGTCTGAAAATAGGTGCTCTGATATTTTGCTGAATGAATCCTTATGTAATCACCATCTGTGAATGGTTTTCCACGCTTTATTTTCTCTCGGGTTGCAACAAAACTTGCAGCGGTAGTGGAGTCTGGAGATGCAATGTACTTCTTAAATCTATCTTTCCGCTCCTCTAATTTCTCCAGAAGTACTACAATCGCACTGTTTCTCTCACTCCCAACTGGGTGGTCGGCTGCAAATTTAGCATGCCTTCCCTGTAAATGTCTTTCCAAATTACTCTTTTTGTCATTTGACAAGTTCTCATTACAAAGCATTGACAGAAATGCTGAAATTGAATATTTATTAAGCACATTTTTACAGCATTGGAAAACGTTAAGAATGTTTGTCATGTTTGTCCTCCTACAGAAACCATATTAAAACAAAAACTATACCCCCCCAATCTTTTTCCATTTTCATACATTTTTCAAGAGCCTCCAGGGAGCCACTATGGGGGCGCTAGAGCCGCCGGCTGCCAACCCCTGGTCTAGTACGAGTAGTAGTACAGTAAAGGTGTTACCTGTGAGCTGGCTGTCTCCTTGTCCACCAGTGTGTGAGGCATGTGGTAGTGTGTGGCTGCGAAGGAACTGGCATCACATCTCCTGACCATATGCTGAAGTTTAGAGGCAGCTTCCTATAAGGAGGAGTGAAGAGTTTGGTTAAAGGTACACTGTAACTGTAACTTTTCTGGTGGAGTCTCCCTGATTGTCTCCTCTGAAAGGTAATTGCTTTGCAGGGAATGTTCAGTACGAAATAAAATTGTCCATTTCCAAGGAGATAAACAGGTGTTGCCGCCAGGTAAAGTTATAGGTCAGGGGTCTTGCATGGAATTCTATTAATTAAGTGTATGTATGGGCACAAACTTCCTCAAAGTTGCATCTCTGAAAGTTTTTCATTTTCATGTTAAGCTCGCTTTTTTATATATTACCAGTCAAAAGCTTCAACACACATTATTATGTATTACTTATGTTGTAGATTCTCACTGAAGCCATCAAAACTATGAATGACACATAAGGAATGTAGTATACAAAAAAACTCATAATAACTCAAAACCTGTGATTAAAAAAAAAAAAAAAAAATCCACCCTTTGCTTTGATTGCTGCATTGCACTCTTGGCACTTTTTGACCCTGAGGCACAGCTGTGAAGTGAAAACCATTTCAGGAGACTTCATCATGACGCTCATTGAAAGAAGGGTTTGCAGTGATGTCGACAATGCAGAGGATAATTAGAACATTTGAATATAAGGGGTTTTTTTTTTAAATAGTTCAGTTATTTAACTTTTTTTCTTTACATACATTTCCATGTATCTTGCTTCATATATTTGATGAATTCTGTATATATCTAAAATGTATAAAGCAGTAAACATAAAAAAAAAATTTTATGAGAGGTTGTCTGAAACGTTTGACTGGTAATGTCTATCACAAACAGAGAAGGATTGTATCTATGTTACACAATCCCAATTCCAATGAAGTTGGGATGCTGTGTAAAACTTAAAAAAAACAAAAACAGAACACAATTAAAAAAACAGAAAAAATTAATTATTGGGTATAAAAGGAGCATCCCCGAAGGGCTCAACCATTCACAAGTAAGGATGAGGCGTGAGCAAATAGTCCAACAGCCAAAAAACAACGTTTCGCAATGTACAATTGCAAGGAATTTAGGGATTTCATCATCTATGGTCCATAATATCATCAAAAGATTCAGAGAATCTGGAGAAATCTCTGCACGTAAGCGGCAAGGCCTCAGGCAGTACTGTATTAAAAACACACATGAATGTGTAAAGGATATTACCACATGGGCTCAGAAACACTTCAGGAAACCATTGTCAGTTAACACAGTTTGTCGCTGCATCTCCAAGTGCAAGTTAAAACTGTACCATGCAAAGTGAAATCCATATATCAACAACATCCAGAAGTGCTGCAGTTTTTTTTTTGGGCCCGAGCTCACCTGAGATGGACTAACACAAAGTGGTAAAGTGTGCTGTGGTCTGACGAGTCCACATTTCAAATTGTTTTTGGAAATCATAGATCCTGTCCTGCGGGCCAAATAGGAAAAGGACCATCTGGATTGTTATCAGCGCAAAGTTCAAAAGGCAGCATCTATGATGGTATGGGGGAGTGTTAGTGCCCATGGCATGGGTAACTTGCACATCTGTGAAGGCACCAATAATGCTGAAAGGGACATACAGGTTTTGAAGCAACACATGGTGCCATCCAAACACATATTGACCGTTGTTAAAAGGAAAGGCGATGTAACACAGTGGTAAACATGCCCCTGTCCCAGTTTTATTGGAACATGTTGCAGACATGTTGAATATTTGCATAAAAACAATTAAGTTTATCAGTTTGGACATTAAATATCATATCTTTGTAGTTTATTCAGTTCAATATAGGTTGAAAAGGATTTGCAAATCATTGTATTCTGTGTTTATTTTAAGTTTTACACAGCATCCCAGCTTCATTGGAATTGGGGTTGTAGTTATGTTATGTTATGTTATATATGGCCTGAATACAACGGCATGCCCACATTGTTTTCATTTTCTGTCATTTAGAGCTGTTCATCCATTTTCTTCAGCTTATCCGGGGCAGGATTGCAGGGGCAGCAGTCCAAGCAGGGACTCCCAGACTTCCCTCATCCCAGACACTTCCCCCAGCAGGACCCCACGGCCAGCCAAGAGACATAGTTCCTTCCCAGTAGAACATGCCTGGAACACTTCCCTAAGGAGGCATCTAGGAGGCATCTGGAACAGATGCTCGAGCCACCTCAGCTGCCTCCTCTCAACATGGAGGAACAAGACCTCTACTCCGAGCTCCTCCTGTGTGACTGAGCTCCTAAGGCAGAGCCCAGTCACCTGCAGAGGAAACCCATTTCCTTTAGGTCATTACCCAAAGCTCATGACCATAGGTGAGGGTAGGACATAGATTAAGCAGTAAATCAAGAGCTTTACCTTTCGACTCAGCTCCTTTACCACAACAGACCGACACAGCAACCACATCACTACAGACGATGCACCGATCCACCTGTCAACCTCACGCTCCATCCTTCCCTCACTCGCGAACAAGACCCGGAGATACTTGAACTCTTCCACTTGAGGCAAGGACTCACCACCCACCCGAAGAGGGCAAGCACGTTTTTCTGGTCGAGAACCATGGCCTCAGATTTGGAGGAGCTGGTTCTCATCCCAGCCGCGCCACACTCGGCTGCAAACCACCCCAGTGCATGATCCAGGCCCTGTTTTGATGAAGCCACCTTGCTCTAGGTCTTGTTTCAATGAAGACATATTCTGCAAACAGCAGAGATGAGATACTGTAGTTCCCAAACCAGACACCCTTCAGCCCCTAGCGGCACCTAAAAATTCTGTCCATAAAACAATGAATAGAACCAGTGATAAATGGAGTCCAACATGCACTGGGATCAGGTCTGACTTATAGCCAGCAATGTGAACATAGCTCCTGCTCCAGTCATTCAGGGACCTTTCAGCCCTTAGCAAAGAGCTCTGGACCCTATACTCCCAGAGCACCCCCAAAGGGGGGAGGCACACTGTTGAGATGCTTTCTCCACATCCGCAAAGCACATATGGACTAGTTGATCAAACTCCCATGAACCCTCAAGGACCCGATGGAGAATACAAAGCTGGTCCAGTGTTCCACGACTGGAACGATAACCAGACTGTTCCTCGGGAATCCGAGGTTCAAGTATCAGATTCTCCTCTCCAGTACCCTACCCTACACTCCTCATCTTTCCCGGTAGGGAAAGATGAGGAGTGTGATTCCCTGGTAGTTGGAACACACCCTCCAGTCCCCCTTCTTAAACAGAGGGATTATGGGGAGGTGGTGTACGTGCAGACCTCTGCTTTGAAACAGTTGGATCCACAGTTGGATCCACTATTTCACTCTGCCCTTCATTTTATTACAGGTTTACAGATTTAAACCCATCACTGTATTCTCTATAAAAAAGGGGATTGGCCATCACTTTCTGTTAGAAGAAATAGCACTGCATGAAATAAGGGGCTACTTCAAAAATTGCCAGGATACCTCATGTGCATATTAATCATTGATACGAGAAAATTTACAGATGAAATGACTGCATAAGGCTAAGGACTAGAAACACCAAAACTGAGATGGCAAAGAGGCTTTTAGCTGTTTTGCTTCACAAAAATGGAATACACTCCAAGGAAAAGCAAAACTAGATGCATTGTGGACACAATCACAATTTAATAATGGTAACAAACATTTATATACACACCTGCACCTGTTTTTAATGTTTTATATGGACTAGTGTGTTTTGTATTGTACATGATGCCCATGAAAAAGAGAGCCCAAGGGCTCTCATTGGGTTCCCTGTATAAATAAACATAAATGAAAAACGAAGAAAGACCACCACCCCGGCCTGCCAGTTCTGAGGTACTGTCCCCATTTAGAGTCGTTCACACGTTTTATGAATTAACTGACCGCCCCCAATAATTCAATTCAATTCAATCGGGTAATAATATAAATGCTACCTGTGCCTGCAGTGGCTGAGAGGGGGGCAAAGGAAGACTGGCCACTTTAGCAGATCTGATCTTCTCCACCTGCAGAGCCCTCCTCCGAGCATCAGCACATCTGTCACAAGCATTATTTAGTTTAAAAATAGGTGTTAGGGTTTCAACAAGCGTGTTCCTTACCGGCTTTGGTTCTCCTGGTTCCTGAGCCTCTGGAGCTGCAGTTCCTTCAGAGCTTTGCGGTAGCGCTCCTCCACTTTACTATCATTCTCAAGCTTCTGCTGCAGTAATGCGCTCACATCTGCTTCCTTCAAAAAACACAAAGAGCATTAGGCGTATCCTCAAGAATCGTTCATTTTAACATTATTTACACAGAACAATGTTGCTCAGTGCAAGAAATTATAACATGGAAGAAAAGCTCAAAATATCGATTTTGCATAACATCTCATCAAAAAGGCTCAGCCCACAAGCCTCCATCACCCATGCTCCTACAAGAGAAATCTCCATAAATATGCAAAAACATATCACAGCAATTTGACAAACCTGATGTGATGTGCAGTAGTTTCATTAGCGGGATGCTGATTGTGTTGTGATAGTGCTCTGAAGGGGAGTGACTGAACGCAGAGAGCAAATTGACAGGGGATTCAGAGCATCAAAAACCAAAGTGAAATTTACTAAACATATAAATGCATTGCTTTGGGTGAAAATAGCATTTTTAAAACAATAAAAGGAAACATGGTGATCTAAGTATGTTATGTGTTGGTTAGCAGTTAGTCCCCCACAGAAGTAAAATAGCCCCTTTTTAAAGCAAAACTGGTAACATAAAGAAACTCAAACAAGTAATCAATCTGATGCATGATTAAGGGCCAGTGAGAGCCTAAACCTAAAATGAGACTACGTAAAAAGTTAGAGGCAGGAGTGCAACTTGGATGTATAGATTGTACAACATTGTCCTTTTGGTGCTCTTCAGTGTAGGGACCAGTCTCAAATACACTTGCATAATTTTAACTTTATCTGCCATGAGGTAATAAAGGCTTTTAATTGAGTGCCTTAGTTGTTGTTGTTTTTTAACTTCCTAAAATGAGACTACGGTAGGTTTGGCTTTATTATATAAACCAGTGCTTCTCAACCTTTTCAGTCGTGACTCCCATAATAACAACCGTAAGAATTTGCAACCCCCAAATACAGACAGAACACTACCTGCAAAATTATAAAAGTAATGATAAAAAGTAGCTTTTTATATCTAATGTTCAATTTTATTTTCAGACAAATAAAGTCATCATTTTGGCCAACAAATAGGAAACTACATTCCCCATAGCAAATTTCTTCCCCATATCATCTGAGAACCTCCTGAAATGAGACTGCCAGGTTGAGAACCACTGATAGAAATTATAAACCACTTGCATTGTATATCCAGACTGATCTCTCTCTCTCTCTGTAATTTTACACAGAGGGATATCAGTCTGATCCCCACTCCCTCTGTTGTGCCTCAAGCCAAACCAAACAACCAGATTTTTTTTTTCCAGTGAAATGAAGGCGCTCATTGATCGTCTATCATTTAGATATCATTCCCCTCAGATTCACAGAGTGCTTTGCTAGATTCGGAAAAAATCCGCCATGTTTTTCAGCCCCCTGTTGACAGTTTCTTTCTTCCTTGTAAGCAACCATATTTGTTTTGATCCGAGATACACAATGTCTGTACATTGTGTATCTCTGATTGGTTGATTGGCTAATCCACCCGTCAATCATGCCCATGTGAACTCAGGGACATTGACTGGTGACCAGACTCATGTGTATTCTGGATCCCAGGCAATATAACTACAACATGTTGATTCACATAGATCAGGATCAAATGTGATTGGCTACATCTGCTTTCTTGACTAAAAGTATAAAACAATGCAAAAACAAAATTAAAAAGGTGAATATATGAGACATGGAACAGCCTCATTAACAGCTGGCTCACTAATTGTAAATACATTTGTCACGGCATAATACAAGCATAGCTTTGGATGAATACACCAAGTAGTTACGATCCTAAATTCCCTACTGGGTTAACATGACACTATAAATACTAAACTCCCAGTATTAGGGCTACAAGATTAATCGTAATCAGAAAGAAAATGGTTCTGAATGGGCATAGTTAGAAAAGAGAAAAGCAAACTTTGAAGAACCATAATTTCCTCCACAAACAACAAAATTTCCTGTCTTACTGTGCATAAAGGCTGCTAACATTGCAGTTTAGAGCAACACAAACATGTTTTGAAATGTGATTCTTGTATTAGTTTGTCAGTTTATATTTAAGTATTTTTGTCAGTTATTTTGCATGTGTTCAAAGCAGACCTATTCTGCAAAATTGACTTTTTAGAGCTTTTAGCTCAAAGTTGTATTTGGAGTGATTTATGCACGTTTGAGCAATCTTTAATCCCTTATTTTCAAGAAAGCATTTTGCGATCAAGTCCCGGTTTCACCGTCCAAGGTATATGACCACTTCTCTGTACTTTCTTCGTTTTCCACTTTTACTTTCTTAATCGGTGATATGTGTTGGATTTGGCAGTGTCACATAACCATTTTGGTTTTCTACAGCTACAGGAGGTGCCAACAGCAAGGGGCGCTTTGTTGTGATGACATTTACTGTGACGTTTCCTCCCATGGGGCACCACAGTTTTCTAATGTGGAAATCAGCGGCCTTGTTTCTTTTATTAAGTTGTTTTAGATGAGTATTTTAATTTAAAATGTGCAAATTATAATTAATCATAAGGATCCACGGGTGTCACAAAATGTCTTCTTTAAAATGTGAAATTTGAAAAGCATCCTATCCTTACCACACTGCTTGTCAGACAAATCTAATGCTGTGTAGAGTTGAACCATTTGGGAAAAATATCTAATTGCGATAACATGCATTCGTACATTTTCCTTGGCGTTACGGTGTCCCTGTCCAAGCAGGCTGAGGTTCTCCTGGTACAGCGTGTGCAGTTTGTCCACACGCTCCCTCTGCTGTTGCTCCCACTGTGCTTTGAGCTGTGCCTCCAGAAGAGCCAGCTCCTCCTGCCTCCTCTGCTCCACGCTGTGACGGACACCGCGGGCGATGTGTCTCTGCTGCTCCCGGACCTGCTCACAGGCCACAGAGGAAGAGGGCAATTTAAATGCAAGGTAGAGAACAATTAAAGGTGTTATATTACACAATTGTTAACTCATCAAAAACATAGGAGTTGTGTTTTGTTTCATTCACATATGTCTGAGTAATCCTGTATTATTAGTCTTTTTTCATCACCAAAGCTCGAAATGCTCTGTTCCACCTTGTGATGTCATGTAGTGGTAGTTTACAAGTTAATAGCTACATTTTACCTTTTGTTCAATGGTGGTTTGCAATTCCAGGGCTGAAATGATCCAAATTATTCTATTGAAAGTATGGAGTTTTAAGACACAGTGGGCTTCTTCCTGTATTACCAGATGACATCACAAGATGGAACAGTGTTTTCTGTTTGAGAGAAGAACTCTCCCTAAATATGCAGGTTTTGTGTGTTGAACATGTGTGAATGAAACAAAGCATGACTTCAGGTATGTTTGTGATAAGGAAACAGCATTATACCATAGATCTGGTAATAGCGTAATACAGGCCCTTTGATCACTTCAATCAACCCACAAGAAGCACAGTAGGCAGAAAATCCTCCAGCTAAAATAGCCCCATCCTTGGTGAATTCTCCTTTCTGCTGTAAAATAAAATCCTTATGATCTTAATTAAAAAAAGTGTAAGTAAACCCTGTTAAATTACATTAGTTAAAAGCTAGCATTAGCCAACTGTTTTTCAGTTGGTCACTCGCACCTTTTGTTGAAACTCCTAAACTGGACCATGAATGCTCATATTCATTACAGGCTCCTGGAAACGTGTTGTTTAAATTAATTTTGTATTTTTTCTTGAGTTTTCAGACAATCTAAAAACTTATTAGGAAGGGTTTGCTGATGCATACATTTTGTCACCATGGAAACTGGTGAACATTTCTCCATAGACACACGTGCAGATGTCACTGCAAAGTATCTATTTTTCTGCAGCGTCTATATTAATAAAACATTTGATCAAATAGGACACCATCAACCAATTAATTGACTAAACGACCAAAAGACTACGGCCACTACTCCTGACAGGTTTCCTAGTGACAATAAAGTATGGGTCAGGCAGGTTTGTCAAAAGTATTGATACTATCAAAACCAGATACTAAAATGAGCATGTATTGATACTCAGAAAGAATACGACCTCTCCTGAATACTTCTAGAATGGTTTTGATCTATATTAACCTACTGGAGGCATATTTGAGAAAATATTCTGTGCTTAATTCTATTGCCAAGAAAGAACATTACATTATCATTGTTGTATTAAAATTGCTATCAAAAAATTCCAAAATCGAGTTTGAAATGTTGGTGTATGGTGAGACCAAGAATTATAGAATGCATGTGGACACAAATGTGAGACTTTCTTTATCCATGTTATTGTACAAATTGTATCTATTTTTTATGAACTCTTTAAAATATTCAAAATGTGTGAATTGGAAATTATAGAAGAGCGAATAGGCTATGTCTTTTAAGAACGTAAAAATGCACAGCTGTAGTTTTCAGAGAGCAGAATGTGATCTTGCCCCGATGTCAAAAAAACATCCACCAACCTGTTGAATCCGCAGTATCCTCCTCCTTCCCTGCTCCTCTCGGATCAGCTGCGCCTCCTCGTTGGGGCTGAGTTTAACGACTTGCACTTCTTTTCTTTTCATCATTGTGGGCTTTTATTTGCCACGACAAGCTTCTAAAACCAAACTAACTTTTCGCTTTTCTGTACATTGTTGTTTGAAGCTCCCGCGCCATCATGCCCGCCTCCTCCTCTGCACTTTGACGCAGTTTTGGACACGTTTATGCGCAATCCGATCTAAAAAGCGGACCGATGACCAGATTACCGTACTCGGAGAGAATACGGAGCAGAGCCAGGAGTAGGGTCACACCTGCAGACGTTTAAAGCATAGATCCTTGTTGGTAGTCGTAAAATTTGGCATCCACTGATAGATCCATGACCCACTCCTACCAGAATTGCAACTCTGCGCATCTCCTCTGTTTTCTTATGGATGTTTGCATACCGCCACCATCTGGTATGGAGTGTGTGGACCACGCTCGCTTGCCATTTACTGTGCGAACATTTTTTAGTTAGTTAGTTGGTTTCATGAGAGCATATCCAACTAAACCAACTAATCACGCGTAATAAATTTAATTTAATTTTAACAACTTAAATGTGGTATTTTGATTACAAGCATTTTTATCATTTTATCAATGTAACATTTTTTTTATTTTTATATATGTTTTTACAAACGATAAAACTATGTAATACAATATATACACAAATAGCAGACATTCAATTTCAAACACATAGAAAAAGAACAAAAAATAACAGAAATTAAATCATAATTTATAATAATTTTAATAAAAATATAAAATAAACATTACACACAATACAATTATTTCAACATAAGTGATTTATGTGGTACAATGGAGCATAAGGGTCAGTTAAATAAAATAAATTATAGGGGCGCTACGAGAATAAAGTCGTAGCATTTCGACATCAAAGACGTAATTTTACGAGAATAAAGTCAAAGCCTGAAAAAGTTGTAATTTTATGAGAATAAAGTCATAGTGCTACGAGAATAAAGTCATAATATTACCAGAATAAAGTCGTGACATTACGCGAATAAAGTAGTAATTTTATGAGAATATAGGCTACTCTTCGTGAATGAGTAGACTAGTGCGTTATTCGTTATGGAGAATTTGGACCATTTTGTTCAGATATACTTTCAACTGGGGTTTACGCACGGTGAAATACTGTCTTTTAGCCCACCATCACCGCACTCTCATACTTTGAAGCAACGCTGCAAGCATTTGTGTTTGTTTCGTTGGAGGAACAATACGGATTTGGAAGAAATTGCTACTTTTGTGAAGAGGAACTGGCTGGAAGTGGTGGGCTGCAGGGGTATCGGTGGTTACACCATAGAGCTATCCAGAGAGGATTTGTTGTTTCTCAAGAAACTGTTCGAATATTACTGAAAATATTGGATCCAAATGGATCTTAAACATGACTGCTGCTAAAACCTACTTCTACTCTATGATCATCTCCCACATAGACTACTGTTTAACTACTTGGTCTCTTGCCTGTCCCACAACACTTAAAACCATTGAAAACCTCTATAAAAGAGGTCTAAAAATACTTGATAAAAAATCAATTTCCCACTATCACTGTCACGTTCTGAAAAAGCATAGACTATTGGAATTTAACAACATGGTCAACCTCAAAAGAGCTTGTCTAATTTACAAGGTCCTACACTCCCTCGCACCACCACCTTTAAAGGAGTACATTAAATATAAAGACAATCTAGCAAGGACCACGCAGGCTACCACCAGAGGTGACCTGCTGATTCGTCACAGACGGACCACCTTTGGTCAGAATATTATCTGTCCAAGGTGGGAACCTGTGGAATAGTCTCCCGGTAACCCTGAGAGAATGTCCCACATACAGTTCTTTTAAAGCTCAGATGAAAAACTGGTTATGGTCAAACCAAACATGCACTCACCTATAGTAGCAGTGGTTTTAACTGTTCCATAGAGACATATTTGCATGTATGGACAAAATATGAAGGGGTGGGGGTGGGTGCAGAATATAATTGTCCTGAATGGGTTGCCAAACTGACTGAAATAATGGGGACTGTGTAATGACTGGAATATGCAAGAATTTGTATGGTGCAATAATGGGAACTGTGCAATGAGTGTAATGTGCAATGAGTGTAATTGTAACCGCGCTGAACTTGGCCGTGCAAAAGTCCAGCTGGTTGCAGGAACTACCAGTCAGTGTTCGTCCTCGATTGTTGTACAGTTTATCTGCGTTGTGTTGTGAATAATTGGCCAGTACACAGTGCGGTTCTTCGTAGTTTAATCTGCATAGCCAACATAAATACTGGTCAGGAAACCACGGCTCAACACAGAGAGCAGCACTCTCGTGCCCGACTCTCATCAACTGGCAATGTTAAACAATTAATTGAAAATGTTTTACAATAAAATTACATAAAATGTACCTGCATAGCCAACATAAATACTGGTCAGGAAACCACGGCTCAACACGGAGAGCAGCACTCTACAAGGGTAACAAGTCACATTAAAGCCGCAAGCGGCGATGATGGCCCTCGCCCCCCACGCGACCGCCCCCCCACGCGACCGCCCGGGGCCGGCCACCACCCCCACGCACCATTTTTCCCGCCTGGCCACCCCACGGCCGCAATCCACCCCCCTTCACTCAGTTTCTATATAAATATGTGTGACCAACACATTATAATGGAGGTCCACGGCGTTGAACTGGCAACCTCGTGCACTATACAGGTATGGTGTAATGGACTTTTTTTTGCCTCTTTTGAGGTCCACAATGATCTCACCAACTTTCATGCCAATCGGACAAAGTTGTGTTTTTTACCTGTACAGTAGGGGGCGCTATGGAGGTCACTGGCCACATGTTTATTATGGTTCTCTATTCACAGTTTTAATCCGCATCAGTGATTAGAATTTGAGCTTTTTAGGCTGATCCATGTGTCTGTGAGAGGGAATCAAATATGCAGGAAAGCAGTCATATTTTTTTGTGTGCTGTGCATAAACCAGAAAGAATATCCCCAAAACGTGGATGTTTATTGACAATAATCATGTGTACATGCTGTATGTGGAGTTTGATGTAATTCGGATGAAAAACCTAGGAGTAGATATAATTCATAGACATGAAACTCAAAGTGCCAAGTGCCAATTTCTTTTCAATTCATTGCGCCCCTGGTGGCCAACAGTGGAAAATAACCCATGGCCATAATGTCATTTTTTGTTTCTTCTGAGACCATAAATTGATTCCCCAAATTTCTTAGGAATTGGATAATGTTGGCGTTTCACCTCTATGGTAGGGGGCGCTATAGTGTTCATTTTTATTGGCCCTCGCCACTCACAAAGTGATGGCGAGGGGCATTGTTCTTCCTGGGTTTCTTCTTATTATTATTATTATTAGCCCTCGCCATTCACAAAGTGAAAAGTGATGGCTTCAGGTTGTCCCCGTCAAAAAAGTTCAGGGGGCCAAGTTTGTATTTTGCACGGTGTTGCCATGGCGATGCCTGGAAAAACCCAAATTTTGCCATTTTGTGCATCAGCACTTCCGATGTCTTTTCACTTGTTTGGTGCCAAACGGAGTCCAAAGCCGCAATAAAACAGAGGCAAGTGGCGCGTCAGCGCCACCCACAGGGAGTGCCGGGTCGGCCGAGTGCGAAGCTTGCGGCTTTAATTGTATATTTTTGTTTGCTCAAATTATGAACGTGTTAAAAATAAACCCTCAACCTTTTCAGCAGGGCTCAAACAATAGTAAGCATACTTTTACTTTTCAGCTCAGTTCAAAAATGTAGTAGAGTAGAAAGTACAGATACCTGCCCTCAAAGTGAAGTACAGGTAAAAAGTATCTACTTTAAACTTTACTTACTTATTTTCCACCAGTGTATATAACCCAAAGCCTGTTAAATATGATCAATAGCTCCTATTACATGGCATCATAGGCCGACCTGTCTCGATGTCGGGACAGCAGACTCTCTTTGACAATTTGCTGAATGTCCCTCTCTGTTCAAAGTCCACTAGCTTAAAATATCCAGGCTGAAATTAATAAATGTGTCAGATTTCTAATGTGGCCTGTTCATCTTTGTTTCCCAAACTAAAATAATCCAAGTTCCCTGTTAATACTACTGACGGATTGTACTTTGCTCCAGTAGAGGTGACAGCTGTGCAGATACCTGCTCTGATGTCCTCTGTGCTGTGGACACCTGTGCAGATGAACATGTGGACAAAGTTGTTGGTTCCCTTCGATAAGGAAGGTTGTCCAGACTTCTTATATACGTTTATTTTTAAAATAGTTCTGTTGAAGCATGGCTGAAAAGTAATGTCTGACTTTCATTGGTTAAATTTCATAGAATTTTTATTTATTATTACTTTTGTCAGATTCAAGTTATTTTTGTGACCATTGTGAGTTTTTCCTTCATTAACTGCACCTTTCATTAACTTTCATTTTCATTAGAAAATGACAAAAGACCATTTTAGAAAACAAATACATTTCATTTAAATTTGAGAAAATACACAAAGAAACCATGTACAATCTATATAGTAGTAGATTTTTATTTTATTTTTTGTTTGTATCAAAATTACTATGTGTATCACTGATTAAGAAAATAAAATTGAAGGTTGAAATAAGTACAGAGCAGTGGGTGTAAGCCAGTAGCGGTGAAAACGAGAGTTGATTGGCAAGATGGTGACAATAAATAATGAAAGTAAGAGATTAAAGACATGCACAAACCACTTCAAAAACAAATTTGAGAGGGGAAATGAGAAGGGGAAACAACTATAACATGATTAGAAGCTCTGAAAAAACTATTTTGCAGAATAGGTCTACTTTAAAGAACACTTTATTGTCCCCATAGAGAAATTTGTCCTCTACCTCTAACCCATCCATCTACACCTCTTATGCAAGCTTCCAGGAGCAGTGGGCGCACAGTGCAGCACTTGGTGAGCCATTTCCAGATCTCCAGAGTTAGTTTTCGTCAGGGCCTTAGCTGTGCATGTGTGTGCTCTGTGTTGATAGTGGAAACCAGAATCAAACCCATAACCTTCTTGTTGTGAGGCATGAGTGCGAGCCACTCAGCCACCATGACACACTACAGTTTGTCAGGCCGTGCTGTCAGAAACAGTCTATCTACAACAAGGGAATGTTCTGTCACTGGTGCAGATGTTAAAGAGGGGGTATGTATTAGTAAACAATGTATTAACATGTTAAATAAGTTTCAGTTTTGTTTGTGACGCTCAGAGTCTCCCCTCTCTTTGCTCTCTGCGTCAAGTCATTCCCCCTTCAGAGCACTATCACAGCACAATCAGTGTGCACCCCGCTATGAAACTACACATCACATCAGGTTTGTCAAGTTATTGTGTACTGTTTGATATCATGTTTTTGTATATTTGTGGACGGAGCATTGGACAGAATCGTTCAGCTAACTGTAAGGAGGGTTTGAACGGACTCAAACATGCATGGATGACATTTAAAACCACTTGAGGCATGTTTTTGATGAGGGAACAACATTATAACAAGAAAACTCCAAAAAAGTCGATTTTGTATAATACCCCTCTTTAAGTAAATACATAATTACACACATAGACATAGATATTCTGATTATTCGACTTTCTGTGGGGCTTTTATTTTTTTTTTCATGGCGGAAACGGGCTTCCATACTGAACCATGCTACTTACCTGTAGAAATGTCAAAACCAGTCAGTCCTACTGTAGATGTTTCTCTTTCAGACAAAGTAGAAAAACAAAGTGTCACATCTGTACCAGAGCCGAGTTTAAAACTCGTAATTATGAGTTTAAAACTCGTAATTACGAGTTTAAAACTCGTAATTAGGACTTTTAAAACTACTAATTATGAGTTTAAAACTCGTAATTATGAGTTTTAAAACTACTAATTATGAGTTTAAAACTCGTAATTAGAACTTTTAAAGTCTTAATTGAGCTTGTAGCACACTGCAACTGAGTGTACAGAGCAGAGGAGACAGGAGGAGGACTGTTATGTTTATCACCTACATACTTTTAAAAAATGAATAAATTAAGCTCCAGTAAAGTTTCTGGCGTCTTGAACAAATCAGTGGGCCCTGAGTGCTGTTCTGACCACTCATGAGCTGTGCTCTGTGTCTGTGAGCGCTCGTTTTCCTGGTCTGAGCAGAGTGCCAGCTGGTCACAACCCCGCTGGTTTATTGAGGAAATTATTAAAATACCAAATTCATTTAATCAAAATTGATAAGGTTCACTTTTTGTAAATGTTACATTCCCAAAATTACGAGTTATAAACTCATAATTCATACTTTTAAAAGTCCTAATTACGAGTTTTAAACTCATAATTAGTCGTTTTAAAAGTCCTAATTACGAGTTTTAAACTCGTAATTACGAGTTTTAAACTCATAATTACGAGTTTTAAACTCATAATTACGAGTTTTAAACTCATAATTACGAGTTTTAAACTCATAATTAGGAGTTTTAAAACTCCTAATTACGAGTTTAAAACTCGTAATTTCGACTTTCTGTGGAGCTTTTATTATTTTTTTTCATGGCGGAAACGGGCTTCCATAGTTCAGGTACAAATACATTAGCATTTTTTTTAGAATCAACAGACAGTTCTTGAGTAGTGTTAGGTGTTTTTAAAAGTTGGTCCACATGGCGGCGCCAAACTCCATCAGCTGTCTGGACAGTGTAGGAGACAGGGCCAGTTTGGGCAATGACAGTGGCAGGAGCCCACTTTACCTTACTCTGATAGTTTCTAGCCAGCACTGAATCTCCAGGTACAAACACTCGATCTTTCGCATGAATGTCTCTGTACTTTACTTGTTTTCGTTGGTCTGCCTGAACAATGTCTTTTACTGTTGGAGGTTTGAGAAGGTCCAAGCTCGTTCGAAGTTCTCTGTTGAACATGAGGCTTGCAGGAGATGCCTTGGTGGTTGAGTGTGAAGAGGTGCGGTACTTGAGAAGAAACTCATGCAGCCTTTGGTGCAGAGTGCCTTGTCCTTGTGAGGCTTTCAGTGCATGTTTGAGAGTCTGCACAAACCTCTCTGCTAACCCGTTTGTTGCAGGGTGGTATGGGGCTGACTTAATGTGTTGAACTCCATTTGCTTGTAGAAAATCAGACATTTCTTTTGACACGAGTTGGGGACCGTTATCTGAGATGAGCTGAACAGGAGCCCCAAAACGGCTAAACATCTCTCCAAGTTCCTCAACAGTCTTTTCTGATGTAGTAGATTTCATGATAGCTACCTCTGGCCACTTGCTGTGAGCATCGACAGCGATCAGGAACATTCGGTCCTCAAATGGACCTGCAAAGTCTATGTGAATGCGGTACCAAGGGTCCTGTGGAAAGTCCCATGGATGTAGAGGAGCTGCAGGTGGGTTGTTACGAGTCTTTTGACAAGATGAACAACTTTTGGCCATGTTTTCTATTTGTTTGTCTAATCCTGGCCACCAAAAATAGCTCCTAGCCATTTCCTTCATTTTCACTATCCCACTGTGACCTGCATGCAGCTGCTCTAACATTTTAGCACGCAGTGACTGTGGAAGGATAACCCGCCTTCCCCACAGCAGACAACCTGACTGGACAGAAAGCTCCCACCTTCTATCAATAAAAGGTTTGAGAGCGGAGCTATCAACTTTCGATTGTCCTTTAATTACCATGTCCATGACTACTGACAGGTCAGGGTCATTTCTGGTCGCCTTTTTCACTTGGGCAGCTGAAACTGGTGCCCTTTCCACATTTTTGAAATAGAAAATGTCCACTGTGTTAGGTTCATGTTTGGTAACAGGGAGTGGTAACCTGGAAAGTCCATCTGCGTTGCAATGAGAATCAGATTTGCGATACTTTATGTCATACGAGTGAGCTGACAACAACAAAGCCCACCTTTGAAGACGTGAAGCTGCAAGCGATGGTATTCCAGTGTGCGGTCCCAAGATCGTTGTGAGGGGTCTGTGATCTGTTAAAAGGGTAAACTTCCTTCCATACAAATATTGATGGAATTTCCTCACTCCAAAAATGATGCTCAGTGCCTCACGTTCCAACTGAGCATAGTTGGACTCTGCCTTATTCAATGTCCTAGAAGCAAATGCAATTGGTTTTTCCTCACCATTTGGAAATGTGTGAGAGATGACGGCACCCACTCCATAGGGTGACGCGTCACAGGCCAGCTGGATTGGAAGTGAGGGATTGAAGTGTGTCAGAACCTCTGAACTGGTAAGTGCCTCCTTTGCATCCTGAAAAGCTTTTTCACAGTCATTCGTCCATCTCCATTTCTTGTCATGACATAACAGTTCATGTAACGGCTTTAACAGTGATGCAAGGTTAGGTATAAACCGTCCATAGTAGTTCAAGAGGCCTAGAAAAGATCTCAACTGACTCACATTTTCAGGAGAGGGTGCATCTACAATAGCCGCTATCTTTGAAGGAGCTGTGTGTAGGCCTTTTTCATCAATAACGTGACCTAGGTACTCCACAGATGGTCTCAAGAACTCACACTTCTCCTTGCGAACTCTGAGTCCATACTGTTGTAGCCTCTGCAGTGTAGCATCCAGGTTGCGAAGATGCTCTTCGTCGTTTGCACCCGTGCAGAGAATATCGTCCAAATAGCACTGTACTCCTTGCAATCCACTCAAGATCTGATCCATGGCCCGCTGAAACAGAGCCGGGGCCGATGTGATGCCAAAAGGTAATCTGCAATACCTGAAAAGTCCTTTGTGCGTATTAATCGTTAGCAACTCACGTGATTGTTCATCCACACGCATTTACAGATAAGCCTGGTTAAGGTCAATTTTACTGAACTTTTGACCTCCGCTCAGACCTGCAAACAAATCTTCAATTAAAGGCAGTGGATATTGCTCTACACTGAGCAATGGGTTTACAGTCACTTTAAAGTCTCCACATGTTCGTATTCCTCCATTCTTTTTGGGAACTGGCACGATTGGGGTGGCCCACTCACTGGTTGTGACAGGCTCTGTGAGATTATTATTCCATGTAATATGGTAAATCATACTTTGTACTCCTGTTTACGTGTGCGCCAACGTGGCATGAGATTGTATATGTACCCTGAACCTCCATATATGATGATACTTTGAAAGATCAGCTAAAAATGCTTGTTTTTGTGCACTTTGTCTTCATTGAACCCAGATAACAATCTGCGTGCTGTACATTTCTAGCTAATTATTGAGGAATTATGACGTGTGTTAACTAGTATATAAGGAGCCACAGTAGAGATGTAAAACAGGAGACAGTTGGTGTTTCATTCGATTGATGCCTGCATCTGCTGAATAAAGAGACTGATTTGAAACTGCCCGGCCTTCTCGACTCCTGCTTCTAGTTCGCCGTCCAGGAAAACTGACAGTTTTGGTGACCCCTGACGTGATGCTAAGTCCTGGTCGCAAGGGCGAACCTTCTCCTCCACAGAACGCCTGAGAAAGACATCGCAAAAACGAGCGCTCCAAAAGACGGTACGACAGAGGCCTTTTTCATAGAATTTCTGTCAATTGGTTTAATGCTAAATTAATGTGATGTGCTCTTGGGACATTCTGTGCAATTAATTGTTATAACTTTAAATTAGTAAGTATTTCCGTGTTTATGGCTTAGCACGAAGAGAGAAAAAAAGCACTAGGAATTAATAATAAATAGCAAGTTTACACTTAGATCAGGTAAAGTGTAATTAGAAACAAATTTAATCATTTCCGTGTTTATGGCTTAGCACGAAGAGAGAAAAAAAGCACTAGGAATTAACAATAAGTAGCAAGTTTAGACTTTGATCAGGTAAATTGTGATTAGAAACAAAGTTAATCATTTCCGTGTTTATGGCTTAGCACGAAGAGAGAAAAAAAGCAAGTTTTATAAAAAAAATATTTAGTGGTTAAAACTTTACACTAAAAAAGAAAACAAAACTGTTTAATCAAGTTTATATAAAAATGTGGTACCCAAAAAAACTATATGTAATGCTGGCAACAATATTTATTAGCATAATAAGAGCTCAAGCAAACGAACCTGTTCAAATGAATTTTACTCAGAATGAACATGAAATTACTTGTTACTGCAAAGTTGATAAAGGGGCAATAATTCAGATTGGCATCATTTATATTCCCTGTGAAACAGAAGCATTAATAGATGGAATTAACTTGGTAGACTTAACTAGGAAAGAGCAAGAAATAGCAACTTATTCGCCGGAACACGGTGTCCACTCGAAAGTTTGTGATTTCATTAGCAATATCCCCAAGCAAAAAGATAATGTAACCCAGACCAAAATACAGTGTACATGGTACAATCAGCCCATTCGTTCTAATATTGGCTGTGTTTGCATCTCATATCCTTTTGGTAGTAAGGAACTACGTAATATTGACAATATTTGTGAAAATAATACAATAAGAAATGTAAATACAACGGTCAAAAATAGCAAGCATCTTAATGTGACATACCAAAATGCTAGTGAAAATAGTCTGTTTGATGTCCAAATGATAAAAAGTCAAATTGGCACTCTTATGAAAAAGGTTACGCTTACAATTGGAGCAGTTTCTGAATCAAAATCCACACAAGAAACAAAAATAGAGACTATGATTAAGAAATTAAAGAATGAAATGGTAAAAGAGATTATAGACGAAGCTAGAATTATAACCAAAAACTTGTGTCCGTCAAACTCAGCAAATGTCGCTAAAATGCTAAAAGATCTAAAAGAAGAGTATGATGCCTTAAAAAATATCTTGAAAGGAAATGTTATTTATATTGTGGCTGCATTTGTTGCTGTTTTTCTAACTCTGGCTATTGTGTTGATTATGGCTTTATTGTTATGCTTGTGTTCGCCACGGACCACTAAAATTATGGCATTAAATCTCCCTGATTCAGCTTCCATCTTAAGTTGGGATGATTGTGATACAAAATAGACAGTTTAAATGGTTAACTGATATATTATTGGATGATATTTGTTAGTGGCTGTATCTTGTAGTGGCCAGATGGGTTATGGTTCTTTTAAAATGATATTCACATAAATAAATTGACTAATCGGGAGAATTAAAAAACTGTTGCTATGATTGGAAGTTAATAGAAGGTATAGATAATTGTTTAATTAATGTGGTAAAGGATTGATTTTGCATTTATTGGGCAATTGTATGGATAATTGTTTAATTGATGTCAGGTGATGCTAATGTTTTGCATTTATTGAATTATTTGTGAATAATTGTTTGATCTAAGTAGGATAAAGCTATTGATTTGTACTTACTAGTTATTTGTGGATAATTGATTTATGTGAAATGATGCTAATGTTTTGCATTTATTGAATTATTCATGAATAATTGTTTGATTTAAGTAGAATAAAGCTATTGTTTTGTATTTACTAGTTATTTTTGGATAATTGATTTATGTGGAATAATGTTAATGTTCTGCCTTTATTGGATTAGTGGTGGATAATTGTTTGACTTAAATGGAAGAAAGCCAATATTTTGCAATTACTAGTTGTGTGAATCATTGTTTTATTTAAGTGAAATGGAGCTAATGTTTTGCATTTACTAGATATTGGTGGATAATTGTTTGATTTATGTGAACAGAGCTATTATTTTGCGTTTATTGGGTTATTTGTGGATAATTGTTTAATGCATGTGGAATGAAGCTATGGTTTTACATTTGTTAGTTGTTTATGGATAATTGCTCAATGTATTTGAAATAAGGATATTGCTTTGCATTTATTGGATGCTTGATGGTTGTGGGATGACGGTTTTGCTTCTCATTGTGAAAGGTTGAGCCTTGTGTTGTCCTGGGATAATTTATGACTACAAAAACAACTTTGTTACAGCAGAACTCATTTCTTCATCAAAACTGAGGCACTTATTCATTTTGACAAATTTCATAAAATAAATAAATAAATTAAGAAATAAAAATTAAAAAAAAATAAATAATTAAATTAAATTAAATTAAATTAAATTAAATTAAATTAAATTAAATTAAATTAAATTAAATTAAATTAAATTAAATTAAATTAAATTAAAATTAAATTTAGATTAGATTTGGATTGAATTTGGGTTGAATTTAGATTGAATTTAAGTTGAGTTTGAGTTGAATTTGAATTGAATTTGGATTGAATTGGAATTGGATTTGAATTGAATTGAATTGAATTGAAATTGAATTGAAATTAAATTAAATTAAATTAAATTAAATTAAATTAAATTAAATTAAATTAAATTAAATTAAATTAAATTAAATTAAATTAAATTAAAATTAAATTAAATTAAATTAAATTAAATTAAATTAAATTAAATTAAATTAAATTAAATTAAATTAAATTAAATTAAATATTTTGAAGTTCAAGTTGTCTCCAGGTTTCTCCTATAACGTGGCTCAACTTAATTTGTATCACTGTACAACCAACGAACACAATGCAGTGGTGGAAATTAAGAGTTGCAGGAGGTTTTGAGTTCCAAAATTGTACATTATCCATTAAAGTAGGGTCTACTAACCAAAACAAAAATGTATTATTTAATTACTTAACTAATCTGGTAATTAACTCATTAGTGTGAAGACAGATTGAAGATAGACCCCAAATTAAAAAAAAAAAAAAAAAAAAAAAAAATTGTTACTTTAAGATTTTATTTTGAGAGCTGGGAAATGCAAATTGGGGAAAAGTTTAAAGTATTTGTAATGTAACTCTATTGGAAGGAAAACGCAAGGCTTAATGGATATGAAGTGAAGCTGTTGTTGTACAATTGTTGGGCATTTTGTAGTTTACATTTTTGCATTATTAGGTGGATGTGAAGTAAAACTGGGTGGCACTTTGTAATGGCTGCACCCTATTTGGCCTTAGTGAAGTGCAGGTACTTAATTGGTGGTGATTCGGGCTTAGGGACTGTTTGGTTGTGGCCTTAAGTGAGCACTTGATTTGGAATTTATTGGCTTGTGTTGTGTGTAGTTGTTCATGCTAGTTTTGTGCTTGGTTGGTCCTTGGCTAGCCATTTGTGTGTGTATTTGTGGACGCATGTTTGAGTGTCAATTTGGGTTGATACTTGGGTGTGCGTTTGCAGGTGCATGCGCTGGTGGTTGGTTGATCATTGACTAGGTGTGGGTAGCTGCACATGGCGCAGGTCAGTTAGTTGTTGGTTGGATGTTTATTTAGGATGGAGATTGAGTGATTGTTGGGCCTAGGTCGCTATTGGTCAGGTCTAGTCATTATTGATTGAATCTTTGTTCGTGCCCTGTTGGGGCTGAGTGAAGTGTAGTTGTTGAAAGGTGTTATCTAAAACTGTTTTTTAAATAATACTAATAGAAATAAACAGAATTAAATTATAATAATAATTAGCAGGATTGTTAAATTTAAATAATAATAATAATAAAGAATATATTTATAATAAAGAATAATTTTAAAACTTAAAAAAAAATAAAATAAAATAATACTTCTTTAATTTAAAAATAAATAAATAAATAACTAATACAAATTAAAATAAAAAATTGAATTGAAATTGGAAAAAAAAAAAAAAAAAAAAAGATTAAAAAATAAAATAAATAATTAAATAAATAATACAAATTAAAATTGAAAATTGAAAAAAAAAAAAAAAAAAAAAAAAAAAAAAATTGAATTGAAATTGGAATCGGAAAAAATTAAATTGAATTGAAAATAAAACTTAAAAAAAAAAAAAAAAAAAAAAAAAAAAAAAGCGATAAATAAAATAAAGAATAAATAAAATAAATGATCTTAATCAAGTACTAAAATAGGATAATGCTGGCTTTTGGGTGAATTTCGAGCTCTTTCTAAGTCTTCTAAGTTAAGTTTTTTCTCTCTTTTAGAAACCAAATTAAAGGCAGGAAGTGAGAACGAAGACGCCCCCCCTCCGAGATCAAAAACCCCTTAGAGTCCACAGGTAGATAGTTAAAGACAAATTGTTCATTAAATAGTAACTCATTCTAAGTTAAGTTTTTTCTTTTTTTTTAGAAACTAAATTAAAGACAGGAAGAGGGAACGAAGACGCCCCCTTCGAGATCAAAACCCCTTTAGAGTCCACAGGTAGATAGTGAAAGACAAACTGTTCATTAAATAGTGACTCATTCTGCCAAAATCATAGACTTGACAACAAATTTAAAACAATATCCAAATTGTTATACAGTAGCCGAGAGGGTAATTTAACAAAATACTATAATACAATATATATCACAATGTCCCAGTTCATCACGCTAGACCAATTGGTAGAATTCTGGAAAAATAAAGCCCTGCAGGAGGAGGCAGATCCAAAAAAGGCCCAAGAAACCCAGTCCATCATTCAAGTCATTATTAAAAAATATGTCAAAAAAGGAATGATCCATGGTGGAAAAGATGCCATTGCCCCCACAGAAGAACAATGGAAGAACATCAAAAACTACTACAAGGAGAAGATCAAACAGTGCCAATTGGACCCAACCCGAAGTGCTTTAGTAAGAAAGGTGAACCAATTGAAGATACAAAAGCACAAAAATGAGATGAAGAGTCAAATAAAAATACAGAAGTACGAGAATGAGATGAGAATGGCGAAGAAGATGCATAAATGGGCAAAGGAGATGACGGTGATAAAAGAAACGAAAGAATTGTCTTCTATCCTGGTTCTTAAGCCGAAGGAGAAGGAAGTGTCCCTGAAGGAAGAACTGCTGAGAGAGAAACCGAACGAACCTGCAGCAGGCGTATATCCAACCCTTGAAGAAAATAAAACATCACACAAATATGCCACACGCTCTAAGCACAGAAAGTCCTGGGAAGAACCTGAAAATTCTGATGAAGAAGAAGAAGTGACTGGCAGTAAAGTACTAAAGAAAAATCAAAGATCACAAAGATGGGATGAAGACAACACAGATGATGATGTTCCACGTCTCGACAGTACTTTACGGTATGCAACCAGTCCATCCCCACATGATGAAGAATGCTGGTATGAGATGTCCAGAAAAGCTGCTCTGCCCCCACCATATTCAGGTACCACCAGCAAAAACCCAGTGCTGAGGAAATCTTCTGCTTCCATGATGACATCAGACCTGGCTGCATGCTTGACCCCGAAGATAACTCACAAGGTAGTTGGAGGAGAGTTGGCATTAACATCTGTTGGAGCATGCTCAAGAGAAATAGAAGAAAAAATTGACTCTGTCCAAAACCAAGTAGCTGCACTGGCTCATATTATTGAAACTGAGAAAAAGCTGAAGCGAAGTGATGACGAGAGACGCATGCAAAGACAAGAAATGATGCCTGACCAAGAGATGACAACGAAGACAAGCGGAAGTTTGCTCTCAAGGACTGAAGAAGATGAAACTAGAGGTGCTATGGCTGAAGTCTCAATGAAACAAAATGATGAACCCTTTTCAGTTGATGGATCGTTCAGCGGAACTGTTGAAGAGACTCGATACGAAGAGGCATACATCAACGGTACCATCAATCCCATCCAACAAAGAGAACCTGCAACTGTCTTTCCAATAAGGACGGATGGCCGACAAGTGGTCTACCAGCCATTCACATTAAAGGACTGGAGTGCCCTGATGCTCACCCTACCAAAGCTGACCAAAGGAGGCGTGCCATGGATGAGAGCTCTCCTGAAGCAGACGGCTGGAGATAAACTATGTTGGGGAGACATGCAAGCTGCCCTAATCAAAGCTGCCGATGAAACAGTCGCTGATAACATCAGAAAAGCCATAGAAAGAAGATTGAGAATGCGGCTACAGAATAACAATGCCATTCACATCTTCCGAGACATCCTGGAAGAAGAACTCAGGACACGATATCCATGCATTGTGACAGAAGAGTTGTTATCCATGCAGATGAGAGATACTGAAGATTATTACAGCTTCAAGCAACGTGCCACAAGCCTATATCATGATGTCACTGGAGAACCAATTGAGCCAGGAACTGGTATGTCAGTCATGTTCAGGTCTGTTCTGGTCAAGGGGATGCCTAACCAGGTTCAAGAGGCTTTGCAAAATGTGATGGGGCTGTACCGTAAGACTGAAGACGACTTTGATGCACATTGCAATCATGAAATAAACAAGTGGCAGAGAAACAGGAAGGCGTTTGAGGACCAGAAGAAGGAGTTGGAACTGGCTACTGTGAAGTTGCAATTGCAGAAATACCAAACTGAAGTTAAAGAGAAGAAGAAAGATAAGAACACAAATGTGATGAGTATACAGTCAGACCCTGCTGAAGAAGACATGTTATCTGTCACAAAACAACTAACAACTGCAATCAAGATGGTGATGAACACACAGCAACCACAAGCAACAGCAGTGACACCCAACTCCCAAACAGGTCAGCCTATGTCAATACCAAATGTGCCAGTGATGATTTACAACGGTCCTCAATCAAGGAACCAAGGAGGTTTTGGAGACCCCAGAAGAAACAAAGGTACTGGCTACATGAACAATCCAAGACGTGATCAGTGCCACCTATGTCATGGAATAGGACACTGGAGAAGAAGTTGTCCCTTAGCATCTCAAGGACAAAGGCAAGAGCCACACAATTTTCAACAATACAGGCAACCAATGCAGAGATACAACCGACAACAGCAGCCACCAATGATGCCACAGCAGACAGCCGGTCCAATGCCCCCACCTCCAAATGGAAGACTCATGAACGTCGGAGCTTACTATCAAGGAGGAAGAGATGTTCATGGATCCTTGGATGAACACTATGACTACTGAAGGGGCCTACAGCCAGACCATTCGCTAAAACCATGGAAGAGCGAACCAATGGTGGTCTTGAAGGTAAATGGACAAAAGATTAAATTTTTGGTGGATTCAGGAGCCACAGTATCCTGCATTCGACAGAAATTTCCACTCTCATCGAAGACTATGTCCATAACCGGCTGTGTGGGAGAACCAGAAGTAAGAACTTTTACTGAACCATTGGCAGTAACAATGAATGAACAGACAGTGAAACAAGAATTCTTATACTTGCCTGACTGCAGTATCTCCATATGTGGAAGAGACTTGATGTGCAAATTATCATTGTCAGTGGTGTTTTGCCCCGAAGGTCACAAAATACTGGACCGATGTGAAACCCTCAAGATACTGAGAGATGCAACTATGTGTAAAACCACTGAGATCTTGTACCTTTCTCCAGATACTGCTCAAGACTCAAAGTCACAAGTCACAATCTATTGGACAGAAATACTCACAGATCCAGAAAAAGGTAACACTGCATCAGCATTATGGCAAAACTACAAAACATGGGCAAGATCACTATATCCACTCAGTGAACCTTTTGACCCCTTGCATGTCACTCTATACTACTCCACACTTGATGATGAGACCTATGACGAATTATGGCAAAAGGTGGATGGACAGACTTTTCAAGTGAACTACTCATATCTCTACTTGGGCCCTCAAGGTATGGCACTCGCAGTCTCCCTCCCAGAAGAACTGAGACCGTATTCCAGGGGGAGTGAAGAAAGCACACCACACGTATCGCTGGCCATATCCAAACATCATTCACCAAGACAACTTGGTCCAATGGTCAAGCTGGCTTCAAGTCTTCAGTATGAAGCCACCGAAATCGGAGGTGTGTTCTACAACTCACAACACAAAATATTCAGAATTGTGCTACCTCAGGGCTCTGAAGATAACACAAGAGCATCCAAGCAATCCAGACAACGAATTTTCGAGAATCATCCGGATACAGAGAGGTATCTTGCCCAAGTACCATCACACATATGGATGATGCACCCGAATGATGTGGGTCAGACGAAACATGCTGTTAAAGTGCAACTCACCACAAGCAAGCCGATATACCATCCCCAATATCCACTCAAAGAAGACCAAGTAATGGGGATTCAAGAAACTATTAATGGATTGCTGGAGTCTGGAGTGATATATGAAACTGAATCAGAATACAACACACCTCTCTTTCCAGTGAAGAAATCGGACTTGCAGAACTGGAGGATGGTTCAAGACTTCCGTCCAATCAATGAAGTTACAGCTGGAGAATCATATCCAGTGCCAGACCCCTACATCGCCTTGAATAATCTGTCACCAGAGCATAAGTATTACACTGTCTTAGACTTGGCAAATGCATTCTTCACAATCAACTTGGAGGCCTCCTCCCAGAGGTACTTTGCTTTCAGACACGGAGACAAAGTCTATTCCTACCGAAGAATGCCCATGGGATGGAAACACAGTCCCGGTTATTTCAGCCACTTCCTAAGACAAGACCTGGCAGATTTGAAGTTTCCAGAGACATGCACTCTGATCACTTATGTGGATGACATCCTCATCGCTGGAAAAACGGCAAAAGAGGTCCTAGAAGCAACAGTACAACTGCTCACACATCTGTCGAAAAAGGGGTACAAGGTAAAAAGGCAAAAGATACAAGTTGCAAGACAAACTGTGCATTTTCTCGGACGAGAGGTGTCGAACGGTGCGCAAGGAGTGTCTGCCAACAACAAAGATGCTATCCTGAGTACTCCAAAACCAACTACGGTACGTCAAATGCTCAGTTTCCTGGGACTCTGCAATTACTCTAGGGAGTACGTCCCTGGCTATACCGAACTCACAACGCCCCTCCGAGAACTCATTAAGCCCCATGGTATGCATAACCTCTCAGCCAATTTACAGTGGACGACGGAGTCTGAAGAAGCATTTATCAAGACAAAACAAGCTATTTGTGCAGCATGCAGCCTATGTGCTCCAAATTATGACATTCCCTTCCATCTAGATGTGACAGAGAAACAATCATTTGTCCAAGCTGTTCTCTATCAAAAGCATCATCAGAGCCGAAGAGTGCTGAAACACTACTCTTGTAAGTTGGATCCCCATGAACAAACTCAACCTGGTTGTGCTCGTTATCTGGCTGCTCTGGCAAAGACAATTGAGAAGACTTCACATATTGTACAAAATCATCCACTGGTGGTGCACACTCAACATGGGATACTTGCTTATCTCAACTCTCGTTTGTTCATAACTACTGCACGAAGATCCAATCATATTTCAAAGACTTTGAAACAGTCCCATATTACTTTTGAAGGAGGAAATACCAATATGGCAGTAAATATGGAGACTGAAGGACTTTCACATGTGTGTGAAGAAAAAGTCAGAACTGAACTGTATGTGAGAGCAGATTTGCATACTACACCTCTTTCAGACCCAGAGATGACCATTTTCTGTGACGGATGTGCATACAGAGCAAAAGAAGGTCATATTGTGTCCTCGTATGCAGTGGTGGAACAACTGCCCTCTAACCAATATCGTCTGATGGAAGCCCAGCAGATAGCAAAAGGTTCTGCACAAGTAGCTGAAATAACAGCAATGTTACGAGCACTACAACTTTCAGAAGGCAAAGCAGTAAACATCTATACAGACTCAATTTATGCTTACAAGACTGTCACATTGTCTTTAGCTGGCTGGATCAGAAATGGTTTCAAACTTGGGACCGGCCTTCCAATTAAGCATGAACAACTGATCAAACAACTGATAGATGCTGTCCAATTGCCATCAAGACTTGCTATCATGAAATGCAAAGCTCACACCAAGGGAACAGACTCCATTTCCCTGGGCAATCAAGCCGCAGATCAAGCTGCAAAGAAAGCTGCAAATTATAATCCAAGAAACATGCTTGTTTGCACTGAAGAAAAGATTGAGAAGTTACCTGATGCAAACCTGATCGATGCAACATACATAAGAGAAATTCAAGAAGCAGCTGGAGCATACGAACATGGTGCTTGGAAACAACGTGGGGCCATTAAAGATCCTTCAGGAATCTGGAGAAATCATGAAGGAAGAATTGTGGCTCCTATCTCACTGCTGCAGATGCTCTACGACGAATACCACACCCCTACTCATCGTAGCTACGAAGCCATCCTCAAACATATCGATTTGTGGTGGCACCCAAACATGAAGTCTATCATGCAATATTGGATAGATGATTGTCGCATTTGTCAAACCATGAATCCAAAGAAAGCTTGTAAACCACCGCCAGGAACTTATACTCTTCCCAATAAGCCTTTTGAAAGAATTGTCATGGACTTTACAGACATGGGTCCAGAAATGAGAGTTCGAGGATATCGCTATCTACTGGTCATAGTCTGTGAGTATACAAGATGGGTTGAAGCGTTCCCCTGCAAGACGGAAACTGCCAAGGAAGTAGTTAAGCACCTAACTACTGATGTCTTCCCACGATTTGGCATTCCACACGTCATAAGGTCAGATAACGGGACACATTTTACTGCTAAAATAGTCCGTGATGTGCTAAAGGCTCTTAATATCACCCAACGTTTTGGTACTGTCTATCATGCGGCCAGTCAAGGGGTATGTGAAAGGATGAATGCCACTGTCAAAAGAAAACTTGCAAAGGTTTGGAAAACCACCAAACTTGATTGGGTCACTGCCTTACCTTTTGTTTTGATGGACATCAGAAATAGCGTGAACAAAACCACGTCATATTCTCCTCATCTCCTATTAACAGGCAGAGAAATGCATAAACCAGAAGGCTCATTCACTGAAGATACACCATTTATAGAATGGGACAAACAACATCACTCATATGTTCAGCAGCTCCAAGAAATAGTGATGCAACTACATAAATGTAGACAAAGAACACATGATCTTGAAGATGTAATTGATCCAGAGATGAACATAACCCCGGGATCTTTTGTGTATGTGAAGGTACACAAACGACACAACTGGACTCAACCATATCAAACTGGTCCATATCAAGTTCTACAGTCCACTGGAAGATCAGTACAAGTTCAAAAAGAAACATCTAAAGTGTGGTACCATTTATCACACTGCTTTAAGTCACCAGTAGACCCAAGTGAACGAAGTCTAACCCAAATCCAAACTGACATTGCCACCACATCTACCATGCAGAATGAAGAAAGCCGACCAAATCCAGACATCGCTGGAAACAGCGACCCTGATGAACAACCCCGACCACCTTCTGACACTGGGGCTCCAGAAGAGGAGGAAGAAAGGGGGAGAAGAAGAAGCGGGAGAAGGAGAGTATAGGCCATTTTTTAAGCCATATTTTTTGAAAAAACTTTTGGAAAATTTTCATTGTCTATTCTGGATCACACTAATTATGCTAATTTCTATTGTTCTAGTGTGTTGGTACGTTCCCCTTATTCATGGAAGTGTTGAGAATGGCCTCGGACAGCCAACAATCAAAACAACAACCGAGCTGACAACAAACAATACAGGTAAGAGACAATGGGCACTGAAAAGAGTAAAGAGAGGGACACCAAAACTTCTAAAATATTGTTATGAAGGACAAACGTGCAACGTACTTTTTGATGTATGCGAAGTACTAGACTGTATGCAAGACGCACCTGCTATAGACCATGCCTTAAATGTACAAATTGTCTGCAAAGATACATGTCTGACCAAGGTAAATGCTCAAAATGATAAGGTTATAGAGATCGCCAGAGTTATAACAAGTACCAGTGGACAATATAATAAAGAAAAAGATACTTTTGAAATTGGCTTACAACAGAGAATTACTTTAACAAAAGTTAGGAAAAATCATGCTTCTTATCAAGAGGACCTAAAACATTGTAGAGGGCGCAAATCAATTACTCAAAGATGCAATCCTTTAGTATTATCTATTAAAAATCCAACACTTAATGACTCTGGAATCTATTCTATAGGATTCCAGTGTTCAAAAATTGATACTGTACCCTGCAATAGAAAACTAAAGTTAAATTTTGAAGGCTACATCCAAACAACAATTTTGAAACCTAATAAACCTGCTCCAGAAAATGATTTAATTTCCCTAACCGAAGCAATTAAAATTGAAACAGGGCACGAAATGAATGAAAATACTTGGCTAAAATGGGTACAGTATACCGCCCATACTTTAACTACAGAAGATTGCATTGCATGTTCTGCAGCTAGACCACGATTAACAACTACATCAATACCATATTCTAATGAAAAAGACCTAACTTGCATACTTAAACTCTTCACTAAAAATTCATTTGATAAAACTGATGAATGCTATCAACTTCATAATAAACTACCAGTAGTAGCCTCCAAGGATGTGCCGACATCCTGGACTCTGGGAATAGCTAAATATACGTGTTTCCTTAAAGATACCATTATGCGTACAGACGCAGGGAAAAATGATAAAAATGAAATAGAGAGTTTCACTAAACATTTTTGTAATCAGACTTTATCTTCTGATAATTATAGAGAATTTGCTTTTCTGAACGGCCATAATACTGCTCGTGCAGATATTTGGTGGTTATGTGCAAATTTACGTTTGTATGCCATTCTACCAAAAACATGGTCAGGTGTTTGTGCACCGATTATGTTAATTATTCCATTTACCATAGGTCCAGCAAATTCACTAAATTTAAAACAAACTCAATTGTCATACAGAGTTAACTCAGGAAATAATCATGTATTCAAAAGGTCGTTGTCTCCTCAATCTAAACCCAAACTCCAAGGATCATTTAATGAAGATATCTACCTCAGTTCTATCGGTATACCCATGGGGGTTCCAAATGAGTTCAAAGCACAAGATGTAGTTGCGGCTGGATTTACTTCAGTTTTATTTGCTGGAGTAACTGCTACTAAAAATACGGCTTGGATAAATTATCTCTACTATAATCAACAAAGATTTATAAATTACACAATTGAGGCAATAGAAGGCATCGTAGAGCAATTGGGCCCTACGTCACTTATGGCCTGGCAAAATCGGATTGCTCTAGATATGTTACTTGCCAAAGAATCATCAGTATGCAGCATGTTTGGAGCAGAATGCTGTACTTATATACCAAATAATACCTCACCCGATGGAAGTATTGCAAAAGCTTTGAACAAACTTAAGTCCTTGTCCATGGAATTTGCTAAGAATTCTGGCGTATCTGAAAACACTTGGTCAAATTGGTTATACGGGATGTTTGGTCCTTGGACTACGACCATAATATCTGTCATTACTACAATATTGACTGTAATTGCTATCTTGATCATAATTGGATGCTGTGTTATCCCATGTCTCCGATCTCTAGTAGAACGATTGATTGCAACTGCCCTAACAAAAAAAGACCCCTCGTCACAAATTCTATTACTCTCTGTAGGGTCCCAACTCTCAGGTCCCGAATCAATTGACTAAGTTTGGTCAAAATTATGTAGATTGCTAAAAAAGTATACAAGAAAACAAATTCTGAATCCTAGTAAGTGCTCCTTGTTTCTTATTTGCTGTCCGAGAGTCATGTATTGATTTATGTGCTATGTTAGCCTAAGGGCTGGGTTGTGTTATAATCAGGGTGGTTAAAGCTAAAGCTAAAATTTTACTCACATATGGGAACTTTAAGTTGAATGTATTATTATGTGAAAGTAGCTTTTTGTTTTTTTGTTTTTTGATTTTGTTTTGATGATCACATGTGTAAATGTGATCAAAAGGGGAAATTGTGAGATTATTATTCCATGTAATATGGTAAATCATACTTTGTACTCCTGTTTACGTGTGCGCCAACGTGGCATGAGATTGTATATGTACCCTGAACCTCCATATATGATGATACTTTGAAAGATCAGCTAAAAATGCTTGTTTTTGTGCACTTTGTCTTCATTGAACCCAGATAACAATCTGCGTGCTGTACATTTCTAGCTAATTATTGAGGAATTATGACGTGTGTTAACTAGTATATAAGGAGCCACAGTAGAGATGTAAAACAGGAGACAGTTGGTGTTTCATTCGATTGATGCCTGCATCTGCTGAATAAAGAGACTGATTTGAAACTGCCCGGCCTTCTCGACTCCTGCTTCTAGTTCGCCGTCCAGGAAAACTGACAGCTCCAAGACTCCACTTTTAACTAAAGAGTCCAGATCTGCTTCAACTTTATCACGTATCGCATAAGGCACTGTTCTGGCTTTCATGAACACAGGTTTGCTTCCTGGTTTGATGTGAAGTTTCACAATGATTTCTTTCATGCTGCCTAATTCGTCACGAATAACCTCCTCATTTTTGTCTAGGATGGCTTGCAGTTGTGAACATCCATTAGAAAGCCAGCGAATTTCTTGCCAGTCAAGGCGTAGTGTTTTCAACCACACACGTCCCATAATGGGAGCAAAGTTTCCCTTGGTGACATATACTGGCAGTTTGGCCGTTTGGTTATTACACCGGACAATAATATCGGTCATTCCTTTCATGTGCACCTTGTGCCCAGTGTATGCTTTGAACACTGTGTCAGATGGGCGTAAGGGAAGGTGACTCATACACTGCTTGTAAACATTATATGACACAAGTGATGCCTTTGACCCTGTGTCTATCTGCATTTTGACTGGATGACCCTCCAACTTAGGTTTGGCCCAGTAGCAATCTGCACTTTCATCCATACTCATTACATGTACTGTGTTCACTATGCTGTTTTCTTCAGAGGAAGAGCTTTGGCTATATTCTAATGCATTTACATGTTTTTTCTTTTTGAATTTGTCATAGTCTCTTTTATCCTTTTTCTTTGCTTTGTCTGTGCCTTTTTTATTTCGACAGGCACGCTCTACATGTCCTCTCTTCCCACACTGACGACAGTCCATTTCTTTGCACCAGCAAGCAGAAGCATGGTGACCTGATTTACCACACCTAAAACATGGGCCCTGAGTATTGCTTTGGTTGTTTGCAATTTTGTGCACTCTACCCGTTATGTTAAGTTGTTGAGCTTCCTTAGATGCCATTTCCATCGCCACACTGATATCAATAGCCTTCTGAAGTGTTAAGTCACTTTCGGTTAGCAACTTTTTCTGTGCTGCCTCATTTCTTAATCCACATACCAGTCTGTCTCTTAACGTGTCATTCAACACATCACCAAACTCACAATGTTCAGCTAGTTTCCTCAAAGCAGCTACGAACATGGTGACAGACTCCCCTTCCTCCTGATTTCTTCTGTGAAACCGGAATCTCTCCGCGATGACAAGGGGCTTGGGTGAAAAGTACATAGTGAGAGTGTCCACGATCTCTTTGTACGTCTTGCTACCAGGTTTAGCTGGTTGCAGCAAGTTGCGAAGCACGTTAAATGTCTTTGGTCCCATTACACTCAAAAATGTTGGCACTACTTTTTCAGCCTCGATGCCGTTAGCCTCCACAAAATAGCCAAAACGCTCCGTATACGAGCTCCACTGCTCCACGGTTTGGTCAAAGGGGCCAACTGAGCCGATAACTCCCGCCATTTGCGCCTGGTTATACAGCTGTGCCACTTGTTACGACTGTGTTACTCTTTCTAGCATCCACGGTCCGTGCATGTACCGGCAGTCCCTTTTACTCTTGTGCTGTTCCGTCCTTTCCCGCTCACAGTAAAAAAATAGTCCGCGAACCTTGGCGTGGTCCTAGGCAAAAACACCGTCTATCACCTGAAGCACCGCGACCCGCAGCAAACTTCAGCAGCACCGTGACCGTCGCAGGTTCAGACGTCCTCGTCGCCACTTTTGTTATATCTCCCCTTACTTCTTAGGTAAGATAATGAAGAGAAGGAATCTTGGAACAACGGAATTTATTACCTCGTGTGGCAGGCATGAACACACATGAGGACTCGGTGTAACAGCGCATTAATACATACAATGTTGTGCGTTTAGTAATACGTAACTACAGTTACCAGAGAGGGTCAAAATATATAACACTAAACCCTACAGGAAGTCGGCCATTGTGGGCAGAACCCCATTTTTTCAAAATTTTACCTCTCACATTTGGATTTTTTGCGCCGTGGAATTTCATTCAAGAAACTTGCAAAATGGTCACAATTTACTAGACCCATGTGGGATTATAAACTAATCCCTTGGATTTTTTTAAATTATAAAATGTGGGTGTGGCCAGCCTGCAAATAAAAAAGACGTTTTTTGAAGTATTAAATAGCCTGTATGTGGGGATGTTGGGCTGTTTTATGTTTAGTGTTTTGTGTGGGTTGCGTGTTTTTATTGCATGTTTTTTACCGCATGTTGTTTCCCGCATGGTGTGACTTTTAGACTGTTTTATTGAACAGCTCTTGGGGCGTGGCCCCACCCTTTTGGGCCAATCGCGGAGGACGTTGATGCCGGTGCCTTCCTAAATGAACAACAGGTGTGGGCTGTTAGAGGGGGCCGATAAATAGACAGACGCACACGAGGAGGAGACGGACACACGGGAGACGCATACGGGACACGCTGGACTAGGAAATAGGTGCAACAGGGGAAAGGGAAAACGTACGGGGGACAAGACGCAGCGCTGACGCGCAGATGAGGACGGCCTGGACACAGCGCAAGCCGTGGGATTGAAGCCGGGCCCTGTGGAGACGGCATCGGGCGATCCGGAGGAGCCGGAGCGCAGTACTGGAGTGACGCAGTGTGCCGGCCTGGAGGAGGCGGGGGACCGGAGGACGGGGCTGACCTACGGCGAATACTAACACTGGACGGCTCTTAAAAGCCGTCCAGCTCGGTGAGTCGGCCGCATGTGGGGTGGGTTGTAGCGGGCCTATTGTACCCCCCACTGGCAGTTGTCCTGTCCCTTCCCCGTAGGAACAACCGACGGTCCCGGCCCGGAGGAGCCCAGAGCGTAACCCAGGGCGACGCAGCGCGGCGGCTGGAGGCGGTGCGGACCCGAATGCGTGGACCCGGAGGTGGATTGATATTACCACGGCGTGCAGGACTAACACTGGACGGCTCATCGCCGTCCAGCGCGGTGAGTCGGTGACGCCTGGGTTGGGCTGGGGAAAAGAGATCCTTAGTACAGTCTACTGGTGCCGGTCTGTGTCCTCCCCCACAGGGTCCGCGTGGTGGTGCAGCCTGGAGGGCCTAGGAGTACGAGGGGGACCCCGTCTGCTGTCGTGAGCGCCTGGGCCATAGCGTTTGACCCGTCCCCGGTGGACATTTTACAGGGACGTTGTTCTGGCCTTCCGGAAATCCAATTTTCCCTGTGGACATTTTATGAAACATTTTATGTCCTTTTTTTTTTTTTCTTTGTCTTAATAAATGGTTATAGAAATACACTGTTGGTTTTAACTCATTGCTCACCCCTGTGACCTGCCGGAATATTAGAATAGAGTCCTAGACTCTTTAACTCTAGGTGGCGTTGTCGGATTAAATTAGAGTATGATGGAGTATTAACCCTTTCCTAACCCCCCACTCGCCTTACGGCGGCCACGTGACATGTAACTCAAACATGCAGTTTCCTATTTCCTGGCATTAATATACGTTTTGTTCAAAATCTTGATTTGAGTGCATAGATATGCAATTCACATATGTCAAATATTACATTGTTCCACAGCGCCCTGATGGATTCAAAATATATATATTCAAGTATATTATGTTATCTCACTGTTCATTTTGAAGGTAATGTTCACTCTTTAGTCATTATATTCAACTATGTAAACTATGTAATCTGCACTAATGTATGTTCTTGAGTCTTGCAGAAAATGTCTTGAGAGTGCAGGATCCCACGGGAAGAAGGTCACTGTGAAACCTAAAACAGAAACATCATGGGATGTTTTGTGCGAAGGGAAAGAGTGACCTTGTGGAAATGCAAAAACAGAATATATTTCTCTCTGAATTTCCTCATATGTTTTTACACTGCTTGCAAAGTATATGCCCCCCCCCCCTTCAGATGTGTATGTAACTAGGGTTTCCTAACTTTAATAAAAGAGGTGAAAGACAGTCTGGGCCCCAGAGAGGGTGGTGGTTTGTAACTGGGGTTTTTTGCCTCTCCGCTCTTTCTCCTCAATATTGAGACAAAATAATCTCTCTTGTCTTCTCTTCTCTTTTGAACTGTAATATAGGTTGTGAACCTATCAGCCCCCTTTGAAATACGCAAAAAAATTACTTTGTCACAAACATTTCAAATTTGACATGGACATCCCTATTCCTATACTGAACAAAAGTCAATGACACCATACCTCTATTTTCAAAGGCGTTGCCATGGCAACGTCTGACATTTCTAATTGAAATACATGGTTTTGGTTAACTGGGATGAAAAATAATTACTTTGTCATAGACCATTGAAATTTGGTACACATATTCCTCTCATCATACTGAACAAAAAAGCCAATGAAGACATGTCTCTATTTCCAACCGTTCAGGCGTGACAATGTCATAAATGGTCTCATTGGAATGAATGGAGTAGTATTACTGAGATGCTGATTTTGGGGGGAGGGGCGATGTAAGCGGGAACGAAAGGCAGGATCTCCGCGGTGGCGTGTACCCCGCGGTCGCAAGGGGTGGCGAGGGCCTTTATCACTGCTTGCAGTTTTAATTTTTTTTTTTTTTCCCCTCTGGGATCGCAATTTTCACCCCCTGAACGTCAACGAAAAGTCTCACATGGGGGTATCAAATCGACCGACTTGGCAAAAAATTCAAGAAAATATGCATCACGAAAATGACCCATGCACACTGGCTCGACAGCGCCACCTAGAAAATTCAAAATTTTAAAATGAATTGGGAACCGACACGCATTTTTCGCCCTAGCTTGATGAAATTCACACCAGTGATAGAGCTCCCCCCTTGACATGTTCTATGTTTGTACCAAATTTAATTTGTCTATGATGAAAAAGGTCTCTCATTGCCGTAATGTATTTGAACATTTGAGGTGGCGCTATTGAGTCGTTTTGAAACATTAATTTTTTGCACATGAAAATACAACATTTTTTGCCAATCTTGAATTTTAGCCCATAGTTTGATGAGTGTAGAGCATCTATTTAGTCTACAACAAAGTCTAGTACTCTGAACCCCATTCATTTCAATGACACATTTATTATGTTACCACGGTAACATAGTTGAAAATAGAGGTATGTTCTCTTTGGCTTTTTTGTTCAGTATGATGAGAGGAAAATGTGTACCAAATTTCAATGGTCTATGACAAAGTAATAATTTTCATCCCAGTTATCCAAAACCCATGTATTTCAATGAGAAAAGACAGACGTTGCCATGGCAACACCTTTTAAAAATAGAGGTATGGTGTCATTGACTTTTTTGTTCAGTATAGCAATAGGGATGTCCATGCCAAATTTCAAATGTTTGCTGTGGAGCAATTTATTGTCTGACCTGTGTAAATTGTATATCTATGTGTTCAGATCAACAGTTTGAATAAAAAAGTATATTCCTGCCGGGACATAGGACACTAACTGTGTGAGTTACATGCAATTAAAACCTTTAAAAAACGTATTTTTTCTTTGCAGGCTGGCCACACCCACATTTTATAACTTAGAAAATTCCAAAAGAGTTTCTTATAATCCCACATGGGTGTAGTTCATTTTGACCAATTTTCATGTTACTGGAATGAAAATTCGAGGCGTAAACAATTCAAAGGTGAGAGGTGAAATTTTGGAAAAATGGGGTTCCGCCCACAATGGCCGACTTCCTGTAGGGTTTAGGGTGGGGTCATAATATAATTTTTTACTTGTCTTGACATGTTCTATGTTTGTACCAAATTTCATTTGTCTACGATGAAAAAGGTCTCTCATTGCCGCAATGTATTTCAAATTTTGAGGTGGCGCTATTGAGTCATTTTGAAACATTAATTTTTTTGAACATCAAAATAATAAATTTTTCACCAAACTTGAATTTTGGGTTCAATAAAATTGACTTTTCGTTAATGTTCAGGGGGGCAAAAGTGACTTCAATCCGGCCACCAAAATAATAAAGAATAATAAAGAATAAAAATAATAATAATAATGGAAACGCATTTTCCTCCCATTATTTTTCTCCTAAACCATAACAGCTACAGTCATGTGACTTTCTCACAGTGTGCCCCATCACAAATAAGGCCCCTGTGAATTTTTTCACACGCCCACGACAAATCGATTGTCTTCTACGAATTTTTGAAAATGAAATTTGAAGAGGGCGCTAGAGAGCCATTTTGTGAGAGAGTGCCTTGATTTGCATATCATTGCGTTCAGCTCACAAATGTGCATAAACGCTGTATTAGCGTTGAAAAAGACAAATATTTTTTTGAAATATTCCAAAATTTGCGATTTTGTTGAAAATTCACCCTGACCACACCCAAAGTCATAATCAAAATGTAATTGTTAATCTTTAATCACACATGTGTTTAGAGGGATTTGGCCAAATTCGAAGTGTTTGTGATTAAAACTGTGCGAGAAAATGTCCTGAATGCGAGGGTGTGCACTTTTGTCGTTCCCGGGTTTGATCCAATATGGCCGACGTCCTGTACATTTTAGGGCGGGCCCATAATATCATTTTTGTCATGTCCTGACATGTTCTATTTTTTGCTGTGAGTTTCAGATTTTTACGTTGACTTTTTTCCGAGTCGGGCTCCCATTGGCCCCATGAAAATCAAAGTTTGAGGTGGCGCTACCGAGTCGTCTTTCGTTATTTTTTCTCGGGGTCTTTTGTGACAATTAGAGCTCGTCGAGTTCTAATTTTTGACACCACTCACTGCCATGTCGGGGCGTGTTTACTACTTGATTTTTGCCATTTTCCACGCTCCGGACGCGGTTTTAATGAGTCCCTCGCCGGGACGGAGTCCCAGGCTCGGGCCTAATAAGAAGAAACCCAGGAAGAACAATGCCCCTCACCAGCCAATTAGCATCCCAAAAGTTAGCTTCTATAACGGCACGTGTAACAGTCCATTACTGTGTAATAAGTCATATGTTGTACAATTATTAGCTCATAAATGTCCCAGATTACGTAATTAATGTGTACACTTAGGCAGTCATTATATAATGAACAATTAAACAGAAAAACACACTTTATAATGATAGAGCTAAAGTCAGTGACCCACCTCGTGCCCGATTCTCATCAACTGGCAATGTGCTCACGATGCCAGGGGCACTTATCACTTCCGGTCACCACAAGAGGGCGCTACTCAATTACAATACATAAGCCCAATTAAATTAATGACAAGTGGAATCAATACCATTTAATCTCTGTTACATAATGTGCAATGAGTGTAATGCGCAACGAGTGTAATGTGCAACGAGTGTAATGTGCAATGAGTGTAATGTGCAATGAATGGAATGTGCAACTGTGGGCAATGTGCAATTGTGGGCAATGTGCAACCATGGAAACTGTGCAGTGAATGTAATGTAGTGTGCAATTTTTAACTTAACCCATTTGTGACCCCAGCTCCTGGGACAACAGATGGAAATTAGCCTTTATGTTGAATCATGTCTGTTCATCAATATGCCTTGTCCCAATCAAATAAATAAAAAAAACAAATAAGTATATCTGAACAAAATGCTCAAAATTCTCCATTACGCATAACGCACTAGTCTACTCATTCACGCACAGCAGCCTATATTCTCATAAAATTACAACTTTATTCTCGTAAAATTATGACTTTATTCTTGTAATCGCAATATTACGACTTCATTCTCGTACTATTACTTTATTCTCGTAAAATTGCGTCTTGTCGAAATGCTACGACTTTATTCTTTATTTTATTTAACTGACCTTTATTCTCCGTCGTATAAAACATACCATAAAAGAACATGAAATAAAATGGTACAACAAAAAAATTGCGTAAGACAAATTTTACTTCTCCGGTCCTCTTGGTGGCGCCATACATGTGACTCGCATATCCGGTCAGATAAAAAAAAAAACACTGTTCATCTTTTGGACACAGATCTGGCGACGCGCATTTCTCATGTTTTTTTTTTTTTTTTTTATTATTATTTTTATTTTCTAACAGTCACTTTATAATCTTTTGGCACCGCGGGGGTACCAGGTGAGGAGTCATTAAATCTATATTAGTGCGTGATAACAGGACACTTTTAGGCCAGAACAGAGGGCTGAACTAACCAAATCTGGTTAGCCTTAGCATCAGACAATGAACAAACCAGATATGTGACATTATTTAAGTACATTTCTGCACGTGCGTTTGACTGTTGCATTTAGTGGGCGTATCGTATAAAAGTATTATTTTTATAATTGAGAATATGTGTATGGTATGGTTTTGTTTTGAAAGAAACATGTGCAACTATTTTTCCAGTCAAATTTTCCTGTCAATATTTTGCTCAACGACACAATACTGTATTTCTCATTGTATGTGATATATGTGATCAAATATGTAAAACGTTCTTCCCGTGAAATCATGAATGTTCATTCGTGTATGCAACTATTCACAACATAGCAAAAGACAAAGTTTAAATCTGTTAGCTGAACAAATTGTTGTCCAGTTGACAGATTTAAACTTGCTCTTTTACTATGGATCAGACCTGGGCGACTGAGGGACTACACAGACAACTATTCAAAACCACAGGTGGGCAGAGTAGCCAGACGTTTTACTGAAATAAACATAAAAGCAACTTGGAATAACTGACCATCTAGTTTATAATGTTTGAGGTGATGTTAAGTATTATTACATTGTCAGATACATTACTTTAACATTACTTTAAATCCAGGCTCAAAACGGTTCTGTTTAGCTGTGCATACGGACTGAATGTTTTTTATTCTGCACTCTTCTCTTTTAATGTTATGTTTAATTTTATGATGATTATTTGTGATTATTTATGTTTTGATTTGTGTGTTTTTAATGTCTTTCTTATTCTGTAAAGCACTTTGAATTACCTTGTGTACGAATTGTGCTATACAAATAAACTTGCCTTGCCTTGCCTTACTTAGAATTAAGTATGCTGCTGAAAAGTACTTTGAAAATAATGTTATTTCCTCATCTCAAACGTACCTGAAGTTGTGTTTTGTTTCATTCACATATGTACACACGTAAACCCTGCATATTTAGGCTGAGTTCTTCTCTTAAATGGAAAACACATACGATGTCATTTGATAATACATGAAGTGCTTCACTGTGGTTTTTAAACTCCATACACCTTCACTAGAATCATTTGGATAATTTCAGCCCTGGAATTGCCAATCTCTATTAAACCTAAGGTAAAATGCAGCTGTTCATTTGAAAACTACCACTACATGAGATCACAAGGTTGAAAAGAGCATTTTGTGCTTTGGAGATGTAGACAGTGACCATATATAATAAAGAATGAAACAAAATACAACTCCAGGTATGTTTTTAATGAGGTAACAACATTCTAGTATGGCTTAAAGTGTCAGTTTTGCGTAACATAGGACCTTTACGTAGGAAGTTTACTCAAGTAAGTAAATGTACAACCCACTTAAAACCAAATTCATGTTATATACTACATTATATTTTCAATTAAAAACCCTATTCACCTGCAGTTTCTTTTGCCCCTGTCCCCTTTGTGTGTCCAGGGAGTGGTCAGAATGTCCGGGGGTCCAGCTGTGCGCGTGAGCATCGAGTCCTCCTGTGAGAAGCAGGTGCAGGAGGTGGCTTTGGACGGGACAGAGACTTATGTACCTCCTCTGTCCATGTCTCAGAACCTGTCCCGACTAGCCCAGCGTATAGATTTCACCCAGGGTTCTGGGTCTGAGGACGAAGTAGAGGCAGAGCCCAGGGAGCGCGAGTGGACCAAACACGAGACAGACGAGGAGGAAGGTACTGTCCTCTCACCAATGTGTCAATACAGTGTTCAAAAGATGGTGTGTCAGGACTGATAAAGTAGGGTGTCTTAACCCTTTCGAACATGGAGCCCAAGTTTTTTCTGTACTGTTAAGACCCAGCTCACCTAGGGTCAGGGAGCTAACAAAAAACAAGGTCTCAAAATGATCAAATAAAGTTGTAATTTGATTAAAAAAAACAAGAGGGATCTAATATATTCACAAAAGGTAACTTACAAATGTCTAAACAAAAGTAGCTTTACCAAGAAAACCAGAGTTAAAAAAAATGTCTCCTTAACACACAAAGTCAAGGCCGAGTGCCTGACAAAGGACTAGAGACATAAGCAAACAAGCCCACTGCTGTTTTCCCATGTCATTCTCCTATTTTATTTTTTAATTCATGATATGTGTTGGATTCGGCAGCGTCACATAGTCATTTTGATGAAGATGAAAAAAATCTGCGGCTCGCTATCTTGATATGCAGCTATCCATAGGAGGAGCCGACAACTTCACAGCTGTTTGTTGTGATGACGTTTACAGCAATATCAGCTTGAACTGGGCTCAGCAGTTTTCTAACGTGGAAGTCAATGGATTTGATTCTCTTCGTCAGATGAATATTGTGATTTAAAATGTTCAAATTATAACATAATGATCCACGGGGTGATTATATCTAAATAGCAGACATAAGCACAACATGTCTTCTTTAAATGACAAAAAACAAATAATCTAATTTCTTTCTGATCATTGTCCCTGTGATCCCTCACATCATCATGGCAGTTTACATGTCATTTAAGTAATCTTAAAGGTCTTGAAATCAGATTAAAATCAGATTTTGATGTGCATATGAATAAGGCTACTTTTAAAGCTGCTCTAAATGTTAGCCATTGTAATTAACTGCAATTTGTCTGACTTCCCTCACAGCTGAGAGGAAAATCAGCTACAGTGCAGAAACAACTACATCACAATAGCCACAAATGTCATATTGCCCCAAAACACATTACAATATATCATGACCGGCGTGATATGTCCTACCCCTACTTTACTTTTATCTTGATGGAAATTCCCTCCTGTAGTTTAAACAGACTTGAGTGCTCTGTTGATCTGTCTTCTCTAAGGTTCTTTGGTGGCTTTGTTCTTCAGGTACAGTGAAGTTCCAGCCCTCCCTGTGGCCCTGGGACTCTGTGAGGAACAACCTGCGTGGCGCCCTGACTGAGATGTGTGTGCTGTATGACGTTCTGAGTGTGCTCAAAGAGAAGAAGTACATGGCCCTGGACCCCGTGTCCCAGGACCCCTCTGCCGGCAAGGTCTGCTTCCACATGCACAAAAATATACAAAGACACACACGTGCATCCACACATACATACATGCACACTAATGTTGGATTTCCATGCTTTAAGGGGACATTACATTGACTTGCACTGATTTCCTGTAGACAGGTACTCATTTCACTTTAACATAGTCAGTATCATTAGGCCCGAGCCTGGGACTCCGTCCCAGCGAGGGACTCATTAAAACCGCGTCCGGAGCATGGAAAATGGCAAAAATCAAGTAGTAAACACGCCCCGACATGGCAGTGAGTGGTGTCAAAAATTAAAACTCGCCGAGCTCTAATTGTCACAAAAGACCCAGAGAAAAAATATCGAAAGCCGACTCGGTAGCGCCACCTGAAACTTTGATTTTCATAGGGCTAATGGGAGCCCGACTCGGAAAAAAGTCAACATAAAAATCTGGAACTCACATCGAAAAATAGTACGTGTCGGGACATGACAAAAATCATATTATGGCCCCGCTCTAAAATGTACAGGAAGTCGGCCATATTGGATCAAACCCGGGAACGACAAAAGTGCACACCCTCACATTCAGGACATTTCCTCGCACAGTTTTCATCACAAACACTTCAAATTTGGCCAAATCCCACTAAGCTCATGTGTGATTAAAGATTATCAATTACATTTTGATTATGACTTTGGGTGTGGTCAGGGTGAATTTTCAACAAAATTGCAAATTTTGGAATATAAAAAAAAAAAAAAATTCTCTTTCACACATTTTTTGTTGGGAAAACGCTAAGACAGCGTTTATGCACATTTGTGAGCTGAACACAATGATGTGCAAATCAAGGCACTCTCTCACAAAATGACTCTCTAGCGCCCTCTTCAAATTTCATTTTCAAAAATTCGTAGAAGACAATCGATTTGCCATGGACGTGTGAAAAAATTCACAGGGGCCTTATTTGTGAAGGGGCACAATGTGAGAAAGTCACATGACTGTAGCTGTTATGGTTTAGGAGAAAAATAATGGGTGGAAAATGCGTTTCCATTATTATTATTTTGGTAGGTGCTTTGAAGCCATTTTTGACACCCTGAACGTTAACGAAAAGTCAATTTTATTGGACCCAAAATTCAAGATGGGCGAAAAATTTTGTTTTTTGAAATTCCTACATTCCTACAACCCCAATTCATTTTTTTGTACAAAGTTTCTCTTAGACAATTGAAATTTGGCACATATATCCTTCTTCACATGCTCATCAAAAACCAATGAGAACATACCTCTATTTGCAACCATGTTACCGTGGCAACATAATAAATGTGTCATTGAAATTAATGGGGTTCAGAGTACTGGTCTTTGTTGTAGACTAAATAGATGCTCTACACGAATCAAACTATGGCCTAAAATTCAACAGTGGCAAAAAATTTTGTATTTTGATGTTCAAAAAAATTAATGTTTCAAAATGACTCAATAGCACCACCTCAAAAATCTAAATACATTATGGCAATGAGAGACCTTTTTCATCGTAGACAAATGAAATTTGGTACAAACATAGAACTTGTCAAGACAAGTAAAAAATTATATTATGACCCCACCCTAAACCCTACAGGAAGTCGGCCATTGTGGGCGGAACCCCATTTAAAAAAAATGTTACCTCTCACATTTGAATTTTTTTGTGCCTCGGATTTTCATTCAAGAAACTTGCAAATTGGTCAAAATGAACTAGATCCATGTGGGAATATAGGCTACTCTCCTAAATTTTTTTAACTCATAAAATGTGGGTGTGGCCATCCTTCAAAGAAAAAAGACATTTTTTGAAGTTTTAAATGGCCAGTACCTCAAACATGCAATGTCCTATTTTCCGGCATTAATATATATTTTGTTCAAAATCTTGATCTGAGTGCATAGATATGCAATTTACACATGTCAAACATTACATTGCTCCACAGCACCCCCTTGAACTTTTGAATTGTACTAAAAAAATTACTTTGTCACAAGCATTTCAAATATGGCATGGACATCCCTATTGCCATACTGAACAAAAAAGCCAAATAGAACATACCTCTATTTTCAAAGGTGTTGCCATGGCAACGTCTGTCATTTCTCATTGAAATACATGGGTTTTGGTTAACTGGGATGAAAAATAATTACTTTGTCATAGACCATTGAAATTTGGTACACATATTCCTCTCATCATACTGAACAAAAAAGCCAATGAACACATACCTCTATTTCCAACCGTTCAGGCGTGACAATGTCATAAATGGTCTCATTGGAATGAATGGAGTAGTATTACTGAGACACTGATTTTGGGGGGAGGGGCGATGTAAGCAGGAACGAAAGGCAGGAGCTTCACGGTGGCGTGTACCATGCGGGCGCAAGGGGTGGCGAGGGCCTTTATCACTGCTTGCAGTTTTAATTATATTTAAGATTTTACTAAAAATGACCTTGTCCAGTTCTCTCTAGTTTGACAATTTTGGATACGTTTATAAATTCACTTCCTGGTTGCACATTGGCAGCAGTATTATTCACTGATCTTTAATGTGCTTTGTCATGTGTGATGGACTGAATGTTTTCTGTGCCTATGTCCTTTTTTTGTCTTGCCATCAACCTGCCAATGGGACTACGGATGAAAATTAGCCTGCATGGCTAACTCTGGCACTTTTACATGCTGTACTAACACATGTTGATCAATGTGCACTGTCCCATATTTAATAAATAAACATAAACATAGATATGACGTGTGTAGAGGTAATTCCATAACTGTTACTGGTTATCTAGACCGGCAGCTTACCTTTCCTCAGCTGCTGCAGGAAGACCATCCTGTGCTGGTCTTTCTTGATGAGGGAGCTGATGGTCGGCTCCCACTTAAGATCCTGGGTGATGCAGGTGCCTACGAAGCGGAAAGAGTCCACAGTGGTGATGGGGGTGTCCGTCAGGGTAAGGGGAGGCAGAGGGGCTGTGACTTCCTGAAGTCTACGATCATCTCCACTGTCTTTTGGGTGTTAAGCTCCAGGTTGTTGCTGCTGCACTAGGACACCACCTCCCTCCTGTAAGCCAACTCATCGCCGTCCGAGATGAGTCCAATGAGGGTGGTGTCATCCGCAAACTTAATCAGTTTGACAGAATCGTGGCTGGAGGTGCAGCAGTTGGTGTACAGGGAGAAGAGCAGGGGAGAAAGTACATAGCCCTATGGAGATCCTGTGCTGATTGTCCAAGTGTCTGAGACATTCTTCCCCAGCCGCACGCGCTGCCTCCTGTACGTCAGGAAGTCAGTGATCCAGGAGGGGGGAGGTGAAGGACTTGAGGTGGTGCAGGACCAGGCGCTCAAATGACTTTATGACTACAGATGTCAGCACCACAGGTCTGTAGTCATTAAGTCCAGTGGTCCTGGGCTTCTTGGGGACGGGGACAGTGGTGGACAGCTTGAAGCAGTCTGGGACGTGACATGACTCCAGGGAGGTGTTAAAGATGTCTGTGAAGACAGGAACCAGTTCCCCAGTACAGTGTCTAAGGGTGGAAGGAGAGACACCGTCTGACTCGGGGTTTGTCCTTTGGGTGAACCAGTTTTTGTCTTAAAGTGTTCATGGGTTTGAAAAAGACAGGAATCTCATACTGTCTGAAAATTCTCTGAAGTTTTTACGACACACCCGCTGTGTAAGGAATGGTGACTATAGTGAAGCTAACAAGCTAAGTGAGCTGCATTTGGTACTAACTGCATACTAACTGCTGTACTGCTGTTTACAATCTGCAGCATTCATGTTACTTTCAGATCCATTAAGATGATCCTCATTTGAATGAATAGTAGAGAACACTTTTATTCAGCCTATATATAAAGTGAATCTACATATAAACATTATTTAGACAATTCTTATCTTACATTTATATATCGGAGTTATCTACAAGCCAAACTTGTTTTACAGATGACATTTACTTCTTGCTTCCTGTGCAAAAATATCTGTCTGTATTAAAGATCCATTTGCTGGCTACATAACATTTACATTATAAAGCGTATAAATGTAGAACTAGAAAACTACTAGAACTACTAGAAAAAAAGTTATATTAATTTATAGCTTGTACCCCTAAATATTCTGCCTGCGCTCCTACACACTCAAAACACACTAGCGTTTTTTGTTTGCTTGTTTTATTGGTTGAGAGTGAGCGCAGTGTTTGGAGGTGCTTTATTGTTTGTGGTGCCAAAACCCCCACCTCTGCTCCTCCATGCTGTTTGTTCAGCCTGGTGTCCTGCTCTGGCCTTTGCTGTTCTAGAGCTCTTTTCTGAAGGATCAGACTAAACATCTGCCCCTACGAGAATTACATTTGAGTGCCAAGCTCCCAGACAGTTGGGTTTTCTCTTTCACTGTTGCATCCAGAGCTGCTTGGATGGTTGTAGTTTGAGAGTTGAGTTTGTGGGTTGGGGCTCCTTCTCTTCTGATCCCTCTGTCCTCGTGGTAGAGGCACTTCACATTTAGGTGCCCCTGAACCTCTAGGCTCTTTTCAGGAGGAGAAGGTGGACCTTGAACCTCTAGGCTCTCCTCAGGGGTAGAACGTGGCCTGAGGATGGGAGCTGCAGATTCCTGAATGCTCTCCTTAGGAGCTGGCTCTGGAGTGCCCCCTGTTGGTGTTGAGCCTCTGAGCACAGCCTCCAGGTCGAAGGGGTCCTCATAGAGGAGGGCATAATCTCCCAATGTGTGCTTCATTCTGCTGAGTAAATGTGTCCGTTTGAGTAATGAGCTTCAGATTTGGTGACTTTTCAAAATGGAGGGTTAAGTGCTGACAAGTTACATTTCTTGAGAAGCCAGAGTTTCAAAAAGCAGTATTACAACAACCACTAAAATATAAATATGACTCTATATATAAATGGACATGGACATATAATAGAGTAATGTTATAAAATTGTTCTCTCATAAAAAACTAGCGCTCTCTCCAGGGACCTGTATTAACTGCAAGACTGTGCAATGATCAGCCCATGAGCCTACGTCACCCATGCTCAGCAACAACACAGCACAACAATTTGACAAACCGGATGCGATGTGGAGTAATTGCATTTAGCTTTCATGAATTATATAATTTTGTTTCCAGAGCCCTCAGGTGCTCCAACTCATCAGTAAGAAGCGCTCCCTGAGCACGGCTGCAGCGGTCCTACTCAGAGGGGCAGAGAAGCTCAGTAAGTCTGTGGCCGAGAACATGGAGAACCGACGGCAGAGAGACTTCAACTCTGAGCTGCTACGGCTGCGTTCCCAGTGGAAACTCCGCAAAGTGGGAGACAAGATCCTGGGAGATCTCAGCTACCGCAGCGCAGGTTAGCCTTGCACACTGTCATCTATATACTATTTGCTTTCAATAAAGAATGAATAACAGATTTCACATGGAGAGCAGGGGCCCATACAACTGTGAGGGAGCTTTTCAATTTTTTAAAATATAACCCAAATTTAAATCCACCATAGGCAAGATTTATGTTTTGTGGGTGCTCAGTGCAGTCCTAGATGCACTCAAGTGCATGCTTCCTTACAGGCTGGTCTCACTTTCTTTGGTGTTCTAAATGTCCCAAATATTGGCTCGCGTTTGAGTGAATAGTGTTCGTTTAGGCCTATAGGCTATTTTGTTTCTGATCCCTGTTTTGCGCACAGTTGAGGATTTAATTTTTATCACATAAAAGGAAACACAATTGCCACAGTCCTGAGATCAGACCCACAGAGACTGAAATGACAGTGCAGAGAGGGACAAGAAGAAAGAGGAGCGAGAGATGTTATATTGTAAGCATGCACTCGCAAAAATAGAGTTAATATGAGATGTGGGGTATATCACATGGGGGAGATTGGCGGGATCTGCACCTATGTAATCCACAAATATTGAATGCTATCATTATATGATCCATTTTGATTAATATGACAAACTTGTGATGGTTGTCAGTTGAAAGTATATTCAGCCATAAGATTAATATGACATTTTTGGGGTTGTATAATGGCACCACTTTCTGAAGCTTTTACTTTTGCTCATTTAAACTGACAGACCTGGTTTATGGTCAACATTCAACGTCTTCTCTAACAGCAAATTCCGCCATATCAATGTTATGTCCCTATTGCAAGTCAGAGAGTGAACTACTACTTTATACTCAAGTTAAAATCTTAAATATATGTTATGCCATGTACAGTATACATACATATAGTCCTGATCATCCTAACGTGCTGTGTGCTGTGTGCCATTGCAGGATCCCTGTTTCCACACCACGGCACGTTTGAGGTCATCAAAAACACAGACATTGACCTGGACAAGAAGGTTCCTGAGGACTACTGCCCTCTGAACGTACAGATCCCCAGTGACCTGGAGGGATCCGCCTACATCAAGGTCAGGCACTGTGGAGTGCACACACATACACTCTGACCAGCTGGAGTGACATGGTGAGCACTCACCTGCCAACCCAAAGGCCAAAGGGCTGATTCTCATTTGGAGCAGTGCATACTGTCTTTAGGCAAAATACTTAACCCATTTTGCCCATGACTGTGAATGTGGTGTGTGAGAGATTGATGGAAAGCTACACCATCATCCATTCCAACCACAATCTGTCTGCTCCAGGGTAGCTGTGGCTACAGTAGTAGCTTACCACCACCAGGTGTAGAACGAATAATGGATTAAATGTGAAGTGTCTTTGAGTGCCCCCTATATAAATCCAATGTAATATTCTAAATCTTATTTATTCCCTTCTCTGTGTTTTCAGGTGTCCATCCAGAAACAAGCTCCCGACATCGGGGACCTGGGAACCATCAGCCTGTTCCGAAGGCAGCCCAAAAGCAAAGCAGGTAACTGTACTCAGTCAACCTTCAAGACAGGAACCATGACGATGTGGACAAAAAGTCAACACGTTGTTGACCACTACTCACATTTTTTTTGTTACAAGCCATAGTATGTAACTTTCTGGAGGCGGCACATCACCTGCATGATTCCATGAGAAAAAAGTTAAGACAATACTTCAGAACATTCCCCATGAAGATAGATAGGTTTAATGCCATACTGTGGAATTGAATTGCCAAGGAACAACATTTCCATGGAAAAAAGCTGGAGGCGGCCGTCCTACAGACCAAACAAGAGTCAAGTTTGTTCCCCTCTCACAGTAAGAATATACTGTACTTACATACTATGGCTAACTATGGCTTTAAATATAAGGAAATGTGAATTTGGTCCATTAGTGTTTACAATTGGCCCTAGACTGTACAATGATTGCCAGTCTTAATTGTTGTTAAATGCTGCTGTATTGCGATTGTGTAAGTCTCCTGTGTTTAAATGCTCTTTGTCTTTTGCGTGTTCTGTGTGCCATGTCCCTCAGGAGCCCAGCCGTGGCACGTGAAGCTGGAGGCGGCTCAGAACGTGCTGCTATGCAAGGAGATCTTTGCTCAACTCTCCAGAGAGGCCGTGCAGATCAAGTCTCAGATCCCTCACATCGTCGTCAAGAACCAGATCATCTCCCAGCCCTTCCCAGGTAACCTCCTCCACTGCACCCTCACCTTTGGAGTCATAGCACATCCAGGATTTATCAGAAAAACATAGTTGCAATGTTTCTTATAAATAATAAAAGCATTTGATTTCTAGGTACAAAAAATGCCAGAACAAAAAGCTCTAATAAGTTATTTAATAATAATGAAGCGCAATTATATGCTTTTGTTGTTGGTGCTATATTTTATTTTGATAAACATTAAACCAATAAGTTCTTTCTAGTAATGACTGAGCCGATGAGCAGCACATACCCACTGTGACTGATGAGTAACTACTGACTCTGTCAGATTGTGCGTATGTCTCGTCTTTGGATCTAAAATTGTGAATGGACATATGTATAAGGACTTATTGATACTAGTACTATTACTGATGTTGCCTAATGATCCGATCATTTTACTAGTACTCAAATCTGTACCGTAAGCAAATTACTTTTTTACTCTGCCTGAAAATTTTTTTTGTATTAAAACAGGACAATTCTCCGCCGCAGCCTGTGTAATTTCATATAGGCTGAAAAATATGGGTCAGCATGTTTTAATGATGTGCTTCCCCAGCACGTATCCCTTGTGTGTGATCACAGAAAGGCCTTCAAACTGTCTGCTTTATGAAGACGTCTGGTGTTGAAAATGATCTGATGTCATATGTAGTGCCTGGTCAAAGTGGTTCTGCCAGGTTACACAAGTCTTATCCTATAAGAGGAGACCATTTTCATGCTGTATTTGGCTGCATGACATTTGAGTGACTCCTCAACACCGATCAGGTTGAAACATATTGACCCAATAGACCATTAAGACATGGCATGGGTGGCTTATGATACCTGGTTTTGGCACCATCGTCTGTGTTGCCTTTGGCAGGACTGCAGCTTTCCATCTCCCTGTGCCACTCGTCTGGGGAGAAGAAGAGCCAGAGAGCAGCTCCAGAGAAACCCAAGGCTGATGACCACCTGTACGTCCTAGAGCACAACCTGCACCAGATGATCAGAGAGGTCAGAGGTCATCCTTGTATATGTGCCTGTGAGGGTGGACCAAGGTTAAAGGGGGTGGAGCCAGTGTTTATTTTAAAAGCGTATCCTTAGTCTTAATGCTTGTTTCTCCTTTTAGCTCTGTATTTCTGACTGTGACTGTTTTATATTGTGACCCTAAAATCCCTGTATTCGCCCTGCCATCCAGAAGTATTTTTTATATATATATATATGCATCGATGTTAAGTCTTCCAATCACCTCCCCACTGAAAATAAAAGTTTTATTTAATATTCTAACATTGTATTAAAGTTACAGTATGTAACTTTCTGGAGGTGGGATGCATCATTCAATGGAAATAGAAAGTAAGAACCATACTTGGGGGGGGGGGTCAAAGATGAAAAGTGGAACGTTTAAAACATGTACGCTGATTTTGGCAAATATAGTATTTAAAAAAAAAAAAAAAAATCTTAACATGGTGATCTAAATATGTTATGTGGTAGTAGTTAATACCCCATAGAATTAAAATACCCTCTTTAATGAAGTATTGATAATATACTAACCCCTGCCCTCTGCTGATGTGTGTGTTTGTGTATAGTTCCATAAGCAGCAGCTGAGCTCGGTGCTCATGCCCCACCCGGCCACAGCTCCATTTGGACACAAGCGTCTGCGGCTGGCAGGTCCTCAGGCCTACACCAAAGCTCAGATCTCCTCTGTGCAGCAGGGCCAGGGGCTACTCGAGAAGATCATCAAGCAGGCCAAGCACATCTTCCTCCGCAGCAGGTCACTGCCACTAGTCCTGCCTTTTTATATTTTTCTGATATTAAACTTTCATTTAATTATACAGCACTTTTCTAAACGTACCACTTGATTTATCCAGGTACTAGTATTTTCACAATATTAAAATTTCAAACTCAATTTTGAAAGGAAGTAATAGATTCAATACGCAATACAGATTCCGATACTGCTATGATAATAAAAAACACAAAACAAACATAACAAAAAACAACTCTTTAGAGAATAGAATGTGATTTTTAACATTAAATGGTAATACTTTCTTTTCTATTCCCATTTGGCCTTATATCTGTGTAATCCCTCAGTGGTCCAGGTAGGTTCCATTGTGGTGGTGATACAGCTCAAGATTATCCTGAAGCCATTCAAGGAAGGTTCATTTCTGTCCTGTGAATGTAACTTTTTTTAGTATCGATACCTGATCCAATCAGTATCTAGTTTTGATACTAGTTTATTTTTGATACTTTTCACAACCCTACCTGATAACATTTCTCATTTACAGTGCTGGTTTGGATTAGATTTTAGATCTAAGTATTGCCAATTAAATTCAAGAGCTTTTATATGGATGATTGATACTGCGTGTTACAGTTTATGTATTTTAGGTATTTACTGTATTTACTCGAGCTGCAGCAAATGAGTAATTTCCCTTTTGACTAATTGTCTACTAAGTTTCTGTTTATAATAAGACCCTGTGGAGTCTGGAAATGTTATTGTTGGCATGAAATATTAAAGGCACTATAAATGTCTTTAAAAAACTCAAAAAACAGAACTAGTTCATTTTAAACTGTTTGTCCAGTAGTCCAAAGTTATTCCTCACTGTCCTTATGTATTCTGAACATCCTAATTATTCACCGCGATGAGTTTATAAGTGCTTTTCACAACTTTCAGGAGTCAGCAGAGCTTGACATCATAGTAACGATGTCCAGGCCAACAACTACCAGGCCAACGTGCACTAAATAATTATTGGACAACAAAACGCTTTATTTTATGCAGACAGTACACAGTGGACATATTTTTTACCTCAAGAGCTGCTTATGCAGTATATCTGTACTGAGGCGAGACACATTTTGCTCAAATATACAGAGAAAAAAATGGATACAGGGCCTTTTTAATCACTGAAAAAATGCCAACTTGACGTTTTAAAGATCCTATATTATGCTAAATGGATTTGTGAGCTTAAAGCCATATTAAAATGTGTATTTAAAATTGCCTCCTCAAAAACATACCAGTAGTTGTTGTGTTTTGTTGCATTCACTTATGTTTGATTAACTCTTTATTATTAGTCTGTTTACTTCTCCAAAGCTTAAAATGTTCTGTTCCACCTTTGGATGTCATGTAGTGGTAAATTTCAAGTCACTAGTTACCTTTTACCTTTTGTTCAGTAGTTTGCTTGAAATTATCTAAAGGATTCTAGTGAAGGTATATGGAGTTTAAAAAACAGTGGAGCACTTCCTGTAGTACCACATGACATCACAAGGTGAAGTTTTCTGTTTAAGAGAAGAACTCAGCCTAAATATGCGGGGTTTGTGCGTTAAACATGTGTGAATGAAATAAAACACAACTGCAGGTATGTTTGTTACGAGGAAACAACATTAGAACATAGATTAGAAAATAGTGTAATATGGGCCCTTTAACTGCCTCCACTAAATTCAGAGTTTGTTGATAAATCCTTCTTCCCAAATGTTTGTTGTCTGTTTTCCCCCAGGACTGCGCGGACCATCGACAGCCTGGCCAGCCGAATAGAAGACCCTCAGATCCAGGCGCACTGGTCCAACATAAACGATGTGTATGAGTCCAGTGTCAAAGTCCTCATCACATCCCAGGGCTACGAGCAGATCTGCAAGTACGTTCTGCTGTTACTCTGTTCCCTAGGCCAGTGGAGGTGTTACAACAGAAATTACCTTAAAGAAAACATAGTATGCCTTTGTCTGTTATAATCTATGGCACAGAGATCAGTACTTTAGAATGATTTATCTAGTTGAATATGATGCTAAAATTTCAAATGCAGATGTTGGGGCAACAGTGGCTCAGAAGGTCGATGAATTGATTCCCGCTTGGACTACGTTCTGTCACTCTGTCCTTAGGCAAGACACTTCACACGCCTTGCCTAATAATGTGATGTGTTTAAATTTTGGTCATGGTCGGAGGGGTGAATAGACTGCCTAACTTGTCAGTCTGTCTCAGGGCAGCTATAGCTGCAATATTGGCTTTTTACTGGGCCTATGCAGATGAATGTAAAACTGGCACAAAGTTTGCACTGGTGAAATCTTTGCACTGTAGCCATTGTGGATATGAACACACTTGAAAAAAGTGAGTGCATCTCCCATTTTTCCTGCTCACCATGTGAACCTTTGACATCAGTAACACTTAGAATTTTTTAACCTGCATAAAGCACTTTGAATTACTTTTGTATAAATTGTACTTTACAGTTAAACTTGCCTTGCTATAACAACCATACAGTCATATTGGTTAAGAGTTCTAGTTAACTTCAGACTCTATATATGCAAAAGAAAGTCACAGGTAAATCAAATGAATTCTGTGACCACAAAAAATGTTTTTAAATTCAAACAGTTTAATCCACAAATGTAAATTGTGGATTACAAATAGATAGAATAAATAGAACATGGATTATTGAAGACTTCCTCCTGTATGTTCTCAGGCAGACTGCGTCATTCCTTTGGCTAGGGGGTGCAAGTGAGTCTGTTTACCCAGGGTGACATACTTTACCATAACTATTTACATGGTTCTTTGCATGCTCTGGACTGAGCTAGCATGTGTCTACTATATCTACATAAGACCAGTGAGCATTGTGAACTCTACAGAGGTAAAAAATGCATGAGTGAACAATATGCACATTATTAAAAGCCCCCCTAGTGTCCCAGAGAAGGCCTTCATTATCTTTGCTCTGGGGCTAAATGTAACTGCTGTGTGCTATGCCTGGCAGGTCCATTCAGCTGCAGCTGAACATTGGGGTGGAGCAGATCCGGGTGGTGCACAGAGACGGCCGCGTGGTCACCCTGTCCCACCAGGAGCAGGAGCTGCAGGACTTCCTCCTGTCCCAGGTAAGAACTGTGCACAGGCAGAGCAGCTGTGAAGCACAGGCTAAAGCTCATACTGTAAATGTGTGTGTGCCCAGATGTCCCAGCACCAGGTCCACGCTGTGCAGCAGCTGGCCAAAGTCATGGGCTGGCACGTGCTCAGCTTCAGTAACCACGTGGGGCTCGGGTCCATCGAGAGTGTGGGCAACGCCTCTGCTGTCACTGTGGCCTCCCCCAATGGGGACTACGCTATCTCAGGTTAGGCTGAGCTCATGACCCACTCATAAGTATTGTATCAGACATATCAATGTGTTTGTGCTTCTCTTCATAGTGCGCAATGGCCCAGAGAGTGGCTGTAAGGTGCTGGTCCAATTCCCCAGAAACCAGAGCAAAGAGCTGCAGAAGGGTGACGTGGTCCTGGACTCCAAGTGGAGCCACCTGAGAGGGCCCTACAGAGAGGTGCATTGGAGCAAGATGGAGGGCAGGAACTTTGTGTACAAGATGGAACTGCTGATGGCTGCACTCACACCTGCTCCCTGAACTGTGTGCACCTCTCCTGTACAAACTGTGCTGTCTCTGTTTACCCCGAGTTTAGACTGACAGGCTGTGCTATTGTCAAAACACATCTATGAGAAAACCTTTGAAAATACTTTTCTAAAAATGCAACAGTAGTCACTGCAGGGTCTCCCACTTTCCTTCATACTAAATGTACTTTTGGTCAATGACCAAAGACAATGCAGTCTTCATTAAACCAGTGCAAAGATGCACACAGAGCATGTGCAGAACATCAGAGGTTGTGCTCTTTTCCTCAGTGGATGGTAGTTAGCGGTGTTATCAGAGTGGCTGCAGCTCCGTCACATCTGCTTCTGTCAAAACAATGTCAAAGATGAAGTGTGAAATTAAACAGAACTTTGGACTCGGCCGTGCCCTATTATTCATTTACTCAACGCATAGTCAATTGACCCATGTTACAGTTGCACAAATATGTTACATGAAACTATATTTTCAATATTCCCCCTGTAATCATTTTATGTTTAATTAAACATATTTTGAATGAATACACATTCAGAATACACATTCACATACGCGAGTATGGCTGTAGCGTGTAAATGTACCTGGCATGCGTTTCCTGCGTCTCCAGGCCCTCACATGGTGGTACAGTTTGTCCAGTAGCCACATGCCGAACATGAGCAGAGCAGATACACAACCCAGAGCCAGAGCAGAGACAGACAGGTACTGTAGGTCCTCGTACAGCACTTCTGCAACAACCAAATAACATCAAATGTTTGTCTCCAGATTTTTGGTTTGCATGTAAACATAGCCAGTGCTGCTTTAAAACTGTCAGAATGCAGATTTGTTGATCTAGCTGATGATGAATATATCTGTAATTACTGGGCCTATCCACATGAACAATAACAAAGTGTCTGATCTCTGAAGCTAAGTAGGACTGGGCCTGGGAATCCCAGGTGCCACAGTGGGGCACCAGTGACAAAAACTGTTGTTCTGTTGTGTTGTGTCTTTAGGCAAGGCACTTGCCTAGTATGAAAATAGCATAAGTGTTTGTGGTCATCAGAGTAACCAATGGCTCAGATCACATCGCTTCTGTCAGTCTGCCCCAGGGCAGCTGAGGCCATAGTAGTAGCTTACCAGAACAAAGTGTAGAGAGAATGACATGTATAAAATTGTAAAGCTAGTTTGGAGCGTCTCGAAACACACCATATAAGATGCATTATTATAGTTATACAGGCCACTGCCTTCCATCTGGAATTATGACATTAAAACGCAGAACATGAATGCAACCTATTGAACAAATTTAACATACATGACCAGTCAAAAGTTTGGACACACTTTCATTTATATTTCTTCTTTAATTCCATTGTTATTTCCACTGTAGATTCTCACCGATTCTCCTGAATGACACAAGTGGAATGTAGTGAGTCAAAAAATAAACCTAAAATAACTCCAAACTTGTTTCAGATGTTAGATTTTGCTTTCACCACTGCTCTGCACTTTCGTCATTTCTTGACCCTGACGCGGCACAATTGTTAAGTGAAAATCTCCATCATGAAGCACACTGAGAGAAGGACATGGGTTTGCAGCTGTCCACAAAGCAAAGGGCTCTGAGGATTTGAACAAAAAATATTTTTAAATTTTAACTTTTTTACTTTTACTTTTTTCTTATAATTTTTTCAATGACTTTTGTGCATATATAAAATGTAGAAAGTTGTAAAAAAAAAAAAAATAATAAAAAAAATATATACATTGAAAACTTTTGACTGATAGTGTAATCCCACCCCCATCTCACCTGTCACCTTGAGCACAAAGCCCACGTCCCTGCTGTTGCCCCCCTCCTCTGTCACCGTGAGCACATAGAAGCCCGCGTCCTGGAGCCGCAGGTTGGACAGGACCATGGAGCCGTTGGTGAAGGGCTGCACTCTGCCGCTATAGTCGGCCGTGATGTTGGTGAAGTTGCCTGGCTGCCATGTCCCGATGGCGCGGCTGACCCAACCGGACATGAAGCTCCAGTGGAGGGTGGGAATGCCTTTGCACACCACCCCCACTGAGAAGTGCACATCGTCCTGCACTGCGTGGCTCAGGGTACGCTGCCCACACTGGATGGAAATGGCCCCGGCTTCTGCACATACACACACAAATGAAATTAAAATCTATTTTACTTAGACAAAAACATTCCCTCTCGAGTGAAGTAGAGGGGTTCTGCACACAGGAATGATTTAAATTTATTCTCACATAACAACACTAGATGCTGTCTGCGTTACCACTGTCCGATAGTATGCTGGCTTTGGCCTGATAGAAGAAGACCAGAGAGCTGAGCAAAGGCCAGGTGAGGGGGGACAGGTTTCACACCTGACATCTACTCTAAAAACTAATTAGATAAACTTGTGGTAACTTTAAGTTAAGGTACACTTTATTGTCTCCATAGGGAAATGTGTCCCCTACATTTGACCCTTCCTTCAGTATCACTGGGTTATCTCCTCAGGAGCAGTTGGACCCATCTTCCCAGATCTTGAACTAGTCTTGGTCAGAACTACCTGACCTGGAGGATTTGACCTATTGTGCATGTTTTGGATTGATGTGAGAAACCAGTGTGCCCAGAGAAAACACACCCAGACACAGTCAGAACATGCAAACTTCACACAAAAAGGCCCAGGCCACGTTTTTTACCTTCTGAACAGCAAACACACAGAAGTGATTGTTTTGTTTGTGTTGTGGGTTCTTCAATAAACACACCAGTACTTGAAGAGAACGAGCTTTATCTATTAAATGCCTCATATTACAGATGTACACTCGAAGCATTTACTCGAAAACTCACATGTTCCAACAACTGGCTCTCCGTCTGCGCATGCGCCATCTACCTTGCTCATAGAGTTACTGAAAATGTCCTATCAAATTGTACATATCATTACAGTGATACAGTACAGTGTGACAGGGAACCTAGAATTTTTCATCATAATGCAGATTACTGTGCACTAGACATATAATACACTTTTTCTAGCACTATAGATTCTGGTCCATTAGTGTTGAGAAAGTTCAGACCTTGTGTAAGTGTCTGAAGCCCACTGTCATGCAGACCCCTATTAAAATACAAGGCCCTAACCATACCCGACATAATAACAAGGCCCTGATCATAAGGCTGACTCATCCATGAGAGCAAGCATCATCTGGGCCTCCAGTCTTTTTTTCAAATTCTAGAACTAAACCACCACAACCCCTCCTCAAAAGGACTAGCGTGTGTAAATTTAAGCAAGGAGGACTAGTTGTAGTGATGGAAAGAATATTTTGAAAAAGTATTTAGTTACAGAATACTGAATGCCTGCATTAAAATGTATTTTTTAACATATTCTGATACATGGTCCAAACAGAGTACTGAAGAAGGACAATTTCTCCAGTGGCAAAAGTGGCAAAATCTTTATGTTGAAATGATTTGAACATTTGTGTTTCTTCACCAGTCCCACAGATATGATTTCAGTTTTTTGTGGTCTATCCTTTGAAAATATCATATTTTGTTTATTTTTAAATTTGTTTGTTCTTCTACATTACCTTATACCAGATGATTACTTGAGTAGTAGTTTCCCCCAATTTTTTTTTTTTTACTTGAGTATTGTTGGTCGGCTCCATTGTACTTCTGCTTGTGTACTATTATTCTGAACTACACTTAATTTTACTTGAGTGCAATTTTGGGGATTCCTTTGATGAAAGACGGAGTAAGCCAGGACTAAATCTGGTCTCAGCCAATTAGTGTTCAAGTGAAAACATACCCTTAAAAAAAAATAAGAAATTAAATATATATATGGCATTGCACTGTGTGTTCAGCCCTGTGATTTGCGCGTGCATTTTCTTCTGCATCGTCACGTCTTGTGTTTACAGAGTGCAGCGAGGTGCGAGTCAAACCTGCCGAACAAGACTAGAGACGGAACCAACTGCCCACTTTGAATGTGACAGCTCATCAGGAATTTAGAAAACACCCCCACCGATTTAAACTGCTAAATTTGTCTGTTTAGCTGTCTAAATAAAACTCAACATAGGAAAAAGCGCATGTCAGGCGTATCCAAAACTGGACCGACGCGCATGCCATTGCGCAAAAGAGTAGCCTCAAACCTATCCAAATGAATAATACAGCATCTAACCATTATTGTACTATGGTGTTGACGCGATAATGTGGACGTCGCGCTTACCTACGTGCCACACGGAGAGAGCCAATCCGATCATACCCCAGAGCCGCCACATCAGGACGCACGCAGCTCAGTCCCTCACAGGTCCTCACATCCTGGCCCGTGTCCTGTTCTTGTAGAATCTGTGTGTTTTTCTCGTGTTTTTCTGGAGGCTGCGCACCCTCCGAGAAACGAGTCGAGCCGGAGATCACAGCGTTACCTGCGGCTCCACCTACCTGTCACTTACCTGCGCACACAGCCACAGAACGTGTCCGACAGGAAGTGCGCTCTCACGTAGGTGGGCAGGTCTCGGGAGGTGGGCTAACTGCGCCGTTTGACACCGTGCGCTCCAGCCATCCATAGCTTCAAAATTAGCACACTGCGTCACCACAGGGGCAGCTAGTGAGCAGAGGAACCGAATACAGAGCAGATAAAATAGGTGAGCTGCAGATACCAACCTTAAATTTCATCATAAAACTAACCAGGTTTTCCAATGTGCCAAGTGATGCTAAAACGTAGCACATGGCTAATCTGCATTCTGCGAAAAGTGGGGCACGTCTCACGAGTTTTTGCTCCATTCTATATACCGCTAAAACAAACATACTCCTTTGTCTGCTAATGCTTCCATGCGTAAATTAGCCTGTCGTGTATGCCAATGTTGAGCCACGTGATGCTAAAGTTGCTAAAAACAAGCAGTACATGGCTAACATTATCATCGTAATTTGGGCACTTCTCATAACATTTTCTCCGTTACTAATTTAACCTGCTGAACCTGATCTCTGTCGGGGCACAGGTATTCGCACTAGCGGCGGTGCATGGCCTACTTTTACTCTTGTGGTGCTAAACTGTTGTTAGCATCAGCTGTAGCCTTCGCACCATATTACCCAGGCCAGTGCATAGACTGTATGGAGCAGTGCTTTCGGGGTGCCAGTTTCATGGTTGGTTCCAACACTTGCTCAAGGACACAATGGCAGTATATAACGTTCGTGGTTAGTTGGCTAATGCTCTTATCATGTTCCATAGTGTCACATATTTCATTAATGCCTGAATGTTTTCATTGGTATATGTAGCCTGTGTTGAACCAGGGTTCATCCTGCTGGCTGATTGGATAATTGTCTTGAGAACCAAAACACTAAATAATTACCTAAATATTTTTTTGGTATAATTCATAATAAATCAGCATTACAATTGTTAACAGTAAAAGTTATATTTGATTTGAACATGTTTACTTCATATCAGGGGACACAGACATTTAAAATAAAAATCTTACATACAGTTCTTTGTAACTCCATTTTCCACTTAATATACTAAGTAACAGTATATTACATACCACATTTGAAGTTTTTATTTGCATATTTTTATAATGCTTTTTAAAGTGGTTTTATGGTTTAATATATAGTGAAAGTGTGAATATGAAGCGACATGCTAAATCCAGGACGCATGATCCAGAGTGAGTCTGGTACCAGAATAACTGCCCCTCTACTTTGGACTCTGGACTGTCCTCTCTTAGGCCCGTCATGATAATTACTATATTGATGTATTGTTCAGTATATGCTAGATGAACAATATTTTTCAGGCTCATATTTATGGCGTGTACTTTTTCTTCGCACCAGTGCGGACATTTTTCTTAGTCTGATGTAGCAGTACTAGGCCTGTGTGATGACGTTTCAGTTGTAGATGGTCCAGGAATTACCAGTAATTGCACGACACATTATAGAATCTATAATGTGTCGTGCAATTACCGGTAATTCTATAATATAGATACTATAACAACTGTAATACTTCATTGTACTATTTGTGCTTTATATATTTATAACCACTGCGTGTTTCATAATATTTATTTAGAAAAGGGTTTACTGTGATGATACTGTGCTATGAATATATTTCAATATTATCATTTATTGTGATATTTTCAGAATCAATATATCGGCATGTAAAAATATGTTATCATGACAGACCTATCCTCTCTCTTCCTATTGTGTGTGTGTTTGTACTGCAGAGCTGGGTGTGACATTTTGGTGCTCCTGCTGCTGTGCTGTAGATCTGGGTGTGACCCTTGGGTGCTCCTGTTGTTGCAGATATGACATCCCCCCAGATCGCCTCTCTGTCCTGGGGGCACATGAGGGTGGAAGGCCAGGGCTGCTCTGGCTCCTATAAGGACTGTAAGGTGTGGCCCGGGGGGAGCCGAGCCTGGGACTGGAGAGAGACGGGCACCGACGTGAGCGCCTCCTGTCTGTCAACTACTCTCTCTCTGTCTCTCTCTATCCCTCCATCTTTCTCTTTCTCTATCCCTCCATCTCTCTCTCTCTCTCTCTCTCTCTCTCTCTCTCTCTCTCTCTCTCTCTCTGTCATACACTCTCACACTTTCCGTTTCTCTCTCTTCTACAGTGGTGGAAACTGAAAATCTTTTACTCAAGTAAAAGTACAAAGTACTCAATCTCCAAACTGGATGAATTAAACAGTTGAAATCTTAATTGACTTGTTTTTGCCAATCAGAGCAGGCAATGCAGTGCTCTTATGGGTTTGTAGTTCTTGACAGGAGGAACCATTATCCGATCCATGAAAATTTTCAATATCAGCACTGATATATCATTATTGTATCCATGCATTCCTACAAAGTACTAATACATGTTAAAAATCATTTTTGTTTAGCTTAAAAATGTACTCAATTACAGTAACCTGAGTATTTGTAATTACTTTCCACCCCTGCTCTTCTTTCCCTCCATCTTTATTTTATCCTTTTCTATCAATCTCTTTCTCACTCTGGTTTCTGTCTCCAGCATCACCCCGGAGTGCAGCCAGCTGATCTGGACGAGCTGCTGACAAAGGGCATAGACCTGCTGGTGATCGGTCGAGGCATGTCTGAGGCCCTGCAGGTAACTCCGCAGGACCATTCTACAAAATGTCAAAATGCAGTATTGAATCATCTTTAAAGAGGGGGTATTTATATCTGTGGAGTATCAACTGCTAACACGTAACATATTTAGATCACCATGTTACCTTTTATTATTTTGAAAATTGTAAATTAATCAAAGTTTCATTTTCATTTTTGAAGCTCTGAGTCAAAGTTGCAATCAACTTGCAATCCACTAATGAAACTAATGCACATCACATCAGGTTGTGTAGTTTTGTGTCATGATTGTATATTTATAGAGAATTGTTGTGTGGGAGCATGGATTATATAGGCTTATGGGCAGAGCATTGCTTTGTTTTTGATGAGGTAACGTTATAACATGGTAGAAAGCAAAAAAAAAAAAAGTTGATTTTGCATAACTGGCTCTTTAGTCAACTTTCAGTTTACCATTATAAATCTTGAAAAACATGCATTCTTACTAGACGTGATCATGCCTCTAAACAGATCTGACCTGTAACCAGGCCTGGAGCCTTCACCTGCTTTTCTACAACTTCTGGCCAAAGCATTTACATTTTCATGGAAATAAAAATGAGGCAGACACTACAGAAAAGTTGCATAGTGCATCTTTATCTACTAGATTTTCTACTTGTGACCATTTCAATTGTGATTGGATTATGATTTGAGCAGTGTCTGTGCGTGTGTGTATAGGTTCCTGGCTCCACGCTGGACTTTGTGAGGGGCCGCGGTGTGGAGGTCACGGTTCTGCAGACGGAGAAGGCTGTGGACCAGTACAATAAGCTGGCTGCGCAGGGCAGGAAGGTGGCTGGGATCTTCCACTCCACCTGCTGACCTCCGCCAGCTCCCAAGTTCTCCACTCTACCTGCTGACCACTGCAAGCCAAAGTCTTCTGAAGCTGTCTGTGTTAGGTGCTGCTATCAGAGAGTCCAGGAATGCTTTGAGTTCCAAGAAAAGTATCTTGGAAAACAATGGACATTAAAAATGTTATAAATTTTATATATATATATATATATATATATATATATATATAATAAAATTGTAAAGTTGTATTTTTAGCATTACAATGACATCACATGATTAGGTGGCGTCATTGTATTGTTTCTCAAATTTGTTTTATGAATTCTTAAATTTTAGATTTTAATAAAATCGGGAAGTGCCTTTTTTCCTCCAAAACATGGTACATTCTGTGAGCCGTCAGTCGGGTTTACTGTACACTTTTCTCCTCACTCAATAAAGCCAAATCTACAAATGTTCAGAAAGTATTCTGAACTTTTTCATTCTTAGTGGCCTTGTGGAGAATACCATATTGGTCATTTGTGGGTCTTACTCATGGGTTTCATTTTCCTGTTATATGCAATGTTTTGAGGACTCCCATTAGAAGACATATTTTTATTTTAATCTCTATGCAGCAGTCCTAATTATTCATCATTCTGAAACCCATGGATAGCAAGCATCACATCATGCATTTTCACAAATAGTAAATGGTCACATTTTTATATGGAGCTTTTCCTCCACCCACTCAAAACTCTACATTAAAGAACCACTCACCCTTTCACACATACATTCATACACCAGTGTACGCAGACCATGAGGGCAAGGTGGGTGAAGTATTTTGCCCAAGGACACAATGACAGCATTCATTCATCATCAGGAGCTGTAATTGCTCCATCAACCTGTGGGTCAGTGGATCTGACTGCTCTACCAATGATGTTTGTCAAGAGTGGGATTCAAACTGCCAAACTTAGGATCAACCCTCAGATCAGTGAACATACTACCAATTAACCTACTGTTGCCCATGTGTTTGTTTTATGCTTGTATTTACTTTTTGGAAAAATTTGCATAAGTTTATACTCTTTTTTTGCAGACATTTTTTATTGTAAGTGAGATACTCAATATTCTAATTTTACTCATCTCCAAACCAACAATTAGAATTAATTATATAATGGTTTGGAAATATCACCCATGTCACTGTCAGACACATATCCATGACCATGACACATATCAGAAAATTAGATGCTTGACTGAATGTATCAAACTTTAACAAAAAAAAATTAAACAAATGATACAATAATATCAGTAAAATGAATAGAATCCACTCTGGCTTGGTAGAAAAGTTGAGTCTTTATTCACTGCTGTCCTTGTTTCTGGTGAGTTGTGTTTACTGTACACTCTCATGATCCCTCAGGGCTCTTCTATCGGCGTGTGGGTTTGGGCATGATGAACACCTTGACGGGTTTGCTGAAGGGGATAGTCCCCTCGATGTCTGTCTGAGGGCCTTCGGACTCTGCTCCGCCTGGTGCAGTGCTGCTGTACGCCAACAGGAGGCGCACGGAGATCTGACACGGTTCTGGAACACGATAATATATCATATAACACGGTTAGCATGTACAAATCAACTGCTGTTTTTTGATACTGGTACCAGAACAATTACTGCGTCATACTTTTGCATTATGTGTTATTAATATTAAGGGTAATTTTCTAAAATAAAATCACTTAGTCTTTTAGAGCAGTGCATCTCAAACTTTTTCTCTGGCAACCCACTTATTAGTCATTTTATTAATTAGTCACTTTTCACAACCCATCATTTTTACACATTTTTTTTTTTTACAGTAGGCTACAAGCTTGTATAAAGAATGTATTATAAAGAAATAGTCCTCACCTGTCCAGGCACTGTGGGATAGGTACACTTGTGTGATGAGCCTGTGCCTAGTCGGGCCGGGCCTCCTGAAGTCTGCAGGTTTGGGGTGGATCAGGTGAGACTGACCATCTGGGTACTGCACCTGTCACAGCAGGACAAGAGCGCTCACTGTACATTCTGATTCACACCAGGACAAGACAAGAGCTCTGTAGTCATCTACAATATCAACAATAACATAATTCTTATACCTATAGGCTGAACATTTGAAGTATTTGACTTAATTCTGTTTTTGGTATGCAGTTAGAAAAACCCAAAAGAAACCTGATGCTTGTCAAAAATACATTTGGACATTATTTATGCGAATCTGTCATTAGATCTTGTTTGTTTATTTATTTATGTATTTGACAGTGCATATTAATCAACATTTGCATGTAAATATGCCAGAGTTAGCCAGATGGCTATTTTTCATCTGTAGTCCCTTGACCGATGTTAGGTGTCACTTCTACAATGTATAATATGTAATATGTTTGTGATTCTTTTAATATATTTTACCAAATCTGATATGGATAGATATGCAAGAACAGCCATCTTCTTCTAAGTGGCACCATGTCATTCCCTATGAAGCTAAACAGGTAGATTTATATGTACACAACTATCAACACACAACTACAATTTGCAGATCTTGTTTTAGATTTGAAAACATTGGCATTAGCAAATATTGATAATTGGCCACAACACCCAGATACAGATCAATAACCGGCAAAAATATAAACCAGACCATTCTAGACTGAGTGGGTGAAAGAAAGTTGTTCTGAGGGGGCATGGCTGTGTGGCAACCTTTTGTTCTGCTCTGAGGAGGTGTGGCTGTGAGGAGGGGCCATGTCTATGTGGAACCCTTTTGTTCTGAAGGGGCGTGGCTGTGTGGAGCCCTTTTGTTCTGAGGTGGTGTGGCAATGAGGAGAGGGTGTGCCTGTGGAGGACAGAAGAGACAAACCTGGACTTTGACCGTGTTCTGTGGGTCCTGGACATGCTCTAGAGTTGCATCGATGTCTAGCGCCACTACCAGGCCTGAGGTGAAGCGCAAAGGATTGTCCGACTCTCCTGTGGGCTCGATGATGGTTGCTGTTGCCTTCTGAATCTGACACAAAATTCAAATTAAGATAAAATTATTACCCTGTTGTGCTACCTCCAAATCTGCTTTATTTTCCGGTGGAGTGTCAGCTGCCTGCTTGTCTCCATGGAGATGTTATCAAACTTATCCATCTTATTTATTCAACCCCACACTCCACAAATATGACCTATAATATCTGAGATATGTAGAGAAGGTTTCAACAGTAGTTCATGGAGATGGATAAGCTAAATGCCATACTGTGGAACATTCCAGACAAAGCAATACCTGCCCTCCCTGTTGTGTGTGGCCAGGTATTTATATAATCACACTGTGGGGACTAGGAGAGATTGTAAGATTATTCAAACATGCACGGATGACGTAAAACTTCTTCAGGCATGTTTTTGATGAGGGAACAATGTTTTAAAATGGTAGAAAGCTTAAAAAAGTACATTTTGCATAATATCTCCTCTTTAAGGTTAGGTAAATAGTGACTTTGTTTAAGGTTAGGATCACTCTCCAGGAAATAAATGTAGGTCAATGCATTGACTTCATAAGACGTGTGTGTCACATGCACACATGATAGAACACGCCTAACAACACGCGCATGTATCTTTGTGTGCATGTGTGTGTGGTACCTGGGGTGGCAGCGTGGGCAGTAGTAGTCCACTCTGTCTCAAAGTGTTCTGCAGAAGTTTGACCATCTCCACCGGAGCACAGCTTGACAGACGCGGCCTCAGCTCCAGCACCTTGTCCACAAACGTGTCTTTCAGGTGGGGAAGCTCCGTCACAAACATCCTGAGGGTGGAGGGAGAGGGAAGTGAGAGCCATCATCTATACATGGTTTGGAGTGAGCAGAGGATGTGGAGAAAGTGTACCTCTGAAAATGCTCTATGTCCATAAGAAAGCGGTCACAGCTGCTGCTCAAAGAGTCCAGGCTGAGGAAAGGTAGGCAGACAGTATCAATCCATTTTATAATTATCTGTGATGAGTGGAATAATAGCATCATCTTAAATGTAATCTATTGATACTTTACAGTGACAACACGCTGGGAGTGTCCTACATGCATGTCTATGGCAGAATGTTCACCAGTTACCATGGCGATACAATGCATACATTAGCAAACACAGCCTGGTAAGTTTTTAGATTGTCTGAAAACTCATGAAAAAATTCAAAATGGATTTAAACAGCATATTTTCAGGAGCCTGACATCAATACAAGTGTTCATGGTCCTGTTTAGGCATTTGATTTTCAGCAAAAAGGTGTGAGGGACTATAGCTAGCTTGTGACAAATTGTATGTGTGAGGGACTTGTTTAACAGCACACATCAGCTCACCTGGAGTCAGTCAGTTTTGTGTTAAAACAAAGCTCAGACTCAAGTCTAACAAAGCCTCAGACAGAGCAGTGCATATAGTTGAATTCACACCCCCAGGGAATGTTGGTGACATTAGTTGCAAAGTATCAATAATGAACCTGCATGTTTAAAGTGCATATGACAAGTTAGACTGCTCATTTTACTCACAGTTAAGATAAACACCCTTCCATTCCCTTCCTTTTTAGGTTAAAAATGTTTAAATTACATAAAATGTTACTTCCTGATTGGAAATTATGACATCACAAGGGAATTCCATAGCTGTTACCTAGCAACCATGTTATACACTGGGCCAAAACTCATTTAATGTACACAGACATTATTTGACAAAAAAAAAAAAGAGAGAAACACCTTTATTTTGTTGAAATAATTTTTAAAGGTAAATGTGTGTTTTTAAGAGAAATGTGTATCTTACACATAAATTGTGCTGAACTTTTGTATAGAATTCCCCCTAGGGTAGAGGTGCCCAAACCTTTTTATCAAGGACCACATCACAATAGTTTAATATGGTGTTGAAAGTACTGCTTATGATCAATTGGGCCGGTTCAGCAGGAAGCCTGAGGGCCAATAAAAACTGGTCTGAGGGCCACATTTGGCCCTCAGGCCAAAGTTTGGACACTCCTGCCCTAGGGTGATGTCATCAATATGTTTTAGAACTCTCTACTTCCTACAATTTTCAACATATTTTTCAACTTTTCTTTGCACATGGCTTCTCAATTGGTGTAAAACTAATCTGTTTACTCATTCATCATTTATGTTTACAGCGAGTATTATCCCACCCAATTAAATTACAATTGGAAAGCTCAAAAAAGCACATTCTGCATATTACCTCCTCTTTAAAGAGTATTTGTATGTCGCATATGCACTGGTACTAAACCCCCTGCTGGACCCCTGCTGGTACTAAAACATATATGTTATGTACTGATACTGACCTGTTCCTGGTCCGCGCAGACAGCAGCAACTGCAGAGCTCGGGCCTGCAGACGCACATGATGGAGAGCAGCCATCTGTCTGCTCTCCAGACGACTGTAGAGGAATTCCAGACGGAACGTCTCTGCCACCATCTACACACATCCACAAACATACACATATATGGAAAAAATATGGAAAATCTACCAAGCATAATTTCTTTTCAAGAAGTATAGGTCTTCAGAGAGTGAATGAATCAAAAGGAAAAAGAACTTAGACCTGCTGAGCAGCTTGTGTGGCGCTGTTGTTCTGTTTAAGACACAGGGGCACAGCTGTCCTCCAGAGCTTCTCCTGCAGAGCCTACAGCAGTACAGGGAACCAGCGTTATCCAAACAACCACAGAGAGGCCTGCACTGGACTAGAGCACAGCAGAGGCCTACACTGGACCTAGAGCAGCGAGGCCTACACTAGGGTAGTGTGGAGGGCAGTACCTGGCTGAGAAGCAGCTGGCAGTGCAGGTACGTGGCACAGAAGTCGGCTGCTCCAGCTAGCTCCGTTTGTAGCTCCCCCACACGCTGCAGGTCCCTGGGTAGACAAAGAAAAACTTAAGTCCAGTGGCTCTAAATGTGTGGTATGCGTAGCAGTGTAGCACAGGATTTTTCTGATGATATGTGGAGGCTCATTTACAACTGCACAAGTCATAGATTAGGATTGGTAAAGACCTGATTTAGTCCAGGTTTCAGCCTAGTTAAGTCTTGATATTATTTTTTTCTTCGAGTAAAATAATTAAGTTATGCTTTAGACCTAGAAACCTGTTTTGAATACCGGTACATACATCTCCAAGATGACTGATTTATATGGTCTGCATCATCTTTAAGTAAAACTCCTGTTTCCTTTATAGAGACTTGGTGTTATAAACTGTCACACTTGGACTCATTAGATGGGACACAGTAGCTGAATGTTGCATGTAGTTCAATGTTACAGTTTCAGTGCTCATGTGCACATGTAACTATATTTGTTGTGAACAAACAGTTGCAGATATCTAGCTTCAAACAAACTTCATTCTAGACCTTCATGTAGAGAAAACAGATGGAATGTTGTTAGCTGCAACCTAGAAGACTACAGTGATGTTTTGTTTAGATTTACGTTAGGTTGCAGTCTTGTGCTGTAGTTACCGTATGGTGAGTTTGAGCAGGTCCTGGGCTCCTGCTGCCTCCAGGTTCTGAATGTTTTCCACTCTGAGTAGACTCTGCTGCAGAAACATATGAGCGGCCTCAACAGATGCAGAGGCGGAGACTGAACCTGCAGTTTCCAGAGAGTATGGCTGCTTCCTGCCTGGGAGCTGAGACACACAGACACACACATACACAGACACATAGACAGACGCACACATACACACGAAAAACGATTTAGATTGGATTTAGAATGCCCAAAATGTAACCTGATCCATAGGTGTCTTAGATTATAACAGTCTAGCAAACAAAAGTAAAAAGACTTAATAAAACAGGGGTGTCAAACTCAAATAAAAAATTGTGACTAAGTCGCAGGCCAAACTGATATTTATTGAAATTTTCAACAACATCTGCATGTTTTTTAGAAGGGGTGGATTAAATCTGAGTGAGATGACAGGTAGCAGATGGTAATGAGTGTCAACAGAAGTGGTTACATTCTGGGATTCGTCGTATTAGAGATGCATGTGCTATACTGGCGTGGCGGGCGGCGGGCCAGCTCTAATACATATATGATATGAACTTGCAGACCAAATATAATTGCATCGAGGGCCAAATTTGGCCCGCGGGCCTGAGTCTGATATGCCTTTAATAAAAGAAACATTTCTGGTGATTTACAGGTTGGAAAATTGCAGTGCTGAGGGAGCAGATTCCTGCCTGTCCCTTTACAGTACATCATCGTAAATGTCATCCGCCACCTTGGTCCATGGAGATGTTTATGCCTGGCCTATTCACAGTATTGCATTGAAATTATCTATTTATCTCCATGGAGACAAGCAGGTGATGTAACCAGGCTATGGAGAGCCTGCACATAGTAAGAACGCATGTTTTATAAGGTATTTTTGAACAAGAAAAACTGTAATTGAATAAACTCAATATGCTTAAATGCCATACTATAGAACAATCCAGGCAACTGAGGAGTGCAGCTTACCGTGAGTAGGGGCACTAGGTGAGAGAGACTGTCTCGCAGATAGGCATAGTGTCTGAAGGTGTGGTCTGAGAAGAGCGCGGGCATGGTGGGGCAGGTCTGGGCAGCGTTAAACACCAGCACCAGCACAGCTATGTCTGTGCACACATAAGCATCAGTCAGACACTGTGTACTGATTCAAGGGGAGGGAGGTGCAAATACCACATTGAACACTTTTAACAGTATTTGTTTGGCTTAATTGATGTGTTTCAGGCAAATGATTCATTCCTTATTTGAAGGGTTTTTGATGAAATTTTCACATTCAAAATATATAGTGATTTGATTTGAATTATTTTAGGACTGGTGCTATGCCACAATTGGTTGTGTCACATTCAAGGAAGCTACAGATGGAGGGCAGGGCCTATATAAGTCTAAGGAACTTACTGTTTCTGGAAAAAATGTCTAAATACCGTAAATTTCGGACTACAGAGCGCACCTGATTAAAAGCCGCACCAGCTAAATTTGAAGAGAAAATCAATTTTGTACATATATAAGCCGCACCTGAATAAAAGCCGCAGGTTTTCATATTGTAACATGAGATATTTACACAGAAAGACGGTGCACTGACACGCTTTTTTTAAAAACTGTGCCTGAAAATTGGAACCAACACGACAACAACACGGGATGAACACATCTGCAGGTTTAGAAAATAAAACTGCACCAAAACGGAAAATCTGCTTTTATTTCCTCTGAAAACTTTTGTCGTCTTTTTACATTGACCAAGTTGGATTCATTGATGTCGAGCTTACGTGCAGTGGCTCTATTTCAGGAGTCGGCAACCCGCGGCTCCGGAGCCGTATGCGCCTCTTTCAGTCTTATACTGCGGCTCTGCGTGGCTGAAGTGTATTTTATTTGTGTTAGCTCTTTTTTGTTGTAGTTTAAATTGGAAGATTATTATGATCTTAAAATAAAATAATATTTTCTTATTTTTCGTTGCTCAAAATAAGCGTCACACTCGCGGAACAATGTTCAAAACAAACACGTCTCACGTCTCACGTCTCACAGACACAGACACAGCTCACAGTCCTGCGTAAAAAGCCCTGATTTTCAGACGCTGTGCGCACAGGGGTCAGGAGCAACTTTCGCCCGTCCCTAATGACACACTAATAAGCTCGTCCGTAGATGTATCATGAAAATCCTGCTGGAAATCGCCACAGAAATCTATTTGATGTAGTAGCAAGTTTATTATCTGCTCTTGTCTCCGCGGTGACGTATCACGTATAACACATCAGACACGACGCACAAAAGTAGAGCCACAAGCGAGTGAAAATGAGCCAAAACAAAAGTCTTTGGAGAGCTTTTAACAAAAGGGAAAAGGACAACTGAGGAGCCAGAAGAGGAGACTACGATCTTCAAGAAAAAGAAAGATAAATTTAACAGACAATGCCTACTTAAAATCTGGGTTTGTCGCTGCAGGTGACTCACGCGCACAGTCCGCTCTACGTAACATACGGGAAAAGCAAATAAGGCAATGAAACCTTCAAAACTGCTTTGGCACATGGAGAATAAGTACCTGGGATTAAACGATACGCCTTTAGAGTTTTTGAAAGAAACTGCGGAGCAGAGTAGACATAATCACATAATCAGCGCAGGGCTCCCTCTGATGCAGCGGTTTGGTGAGTTGTATTTTTTTAATGCACTTAAGTTGTTTTTGCCATATTTATCTGCCACGTGTAGAAGGCTTGTCCGTGAAAATAAAACCCAGGGGCCGTTATCCAGTAAAAAATCCATAAATAAGCCGCACTGCTGTACAAGCCGCAGGGTTCAAAGCGTGGAAAAAAAGTAGCGGCTTATAATCCGAAATTTACGGTATATGGCTTTTAAGTCCTTTTAACTGAAGACATTCATGTGTTTAAGCTGAATAATGGCACCACATTATGAAGATACAATTTGGATAGGCCCAGTAAATACAGATGTGTTAACCATAAACCAGGTCAACAAATCTGCAATCTGACAGTTAAATAGCAAATTCTACTATATAATTCTGACCTGTCTCCAGCTCAGTTTAAACTATAAAGATTCTAAAATGCCCTGTACTAAAAATGGAAAAAAATAATTCTTAATAAAACTATGCCTCAGGCTAAATACAGTATTTTCTACATTATTATTTATTTTGTAACCTATTCAAATAAGGTTACCAGTTTAATGTGATTACTGTTAAAGTTAAATAGTGTAGATGTATGTGTACATGCGGGGTCGTCCATGTCAGGCTCTGGAGTGTCAAAGTACGGGTGAGTGCTGAGCAGCTCGGGCACCAGAGGCAGCACCAGGGTGGGATGCCGTTGACCCAGGAACTTCAGGCACCTGCCCAGGCAAAGAAAAGGGAATTGTTGAGGAATAATATCACCCAAACACCGCCAGGGAGCAGCTACTACTGCCAACATCAACAATATGGTCCCCGTTCTATTGTTTAATGTTGTTATGTAATAAACTTTCATTGATCTGAGTGATGATGGCTTACAGCTGTAACTGTGGCGGCACATTTTAAATTAATCAAATTAATTACTGACAAATGACTGCTCTGTCAGTTTGTCTCAGCCAGTATGACCAGTCTGTGTGTGTGGGTGTGTATTTATCATGTTGTGGGGACTAAAATCTGTGTACTGCACACACTCACATCATGGGAACCTGCCTCAGGTCCCCATGACATGAATCCTCCAATATAAAGCAACATAATTTAAAGTCCAAATATGCATTAAAATAGAGATTAGGCAAATAGTGACTGGTTAAGAAGACCCTTTCATGATGTTTTCTTAAATATTGTCCGGTTATTGTCAAATGCTGAGAGAACTCCAGACTCACATACCAACATAAGGCATGTTCTTATGCTGTCAAATGTCTTCTTAAACAAAAGCTGAGCCTAATTCTCCAACATCCATCCACGAACACTATGACACTCATTGACATTTGATTTACATACAGATTAATATGTATTTACTAAAAGATGCCCTCTGAACTTCTGTATATGATTAATATGTGCTTGGCATAGTGACATGTGAAAGCATGAGGGAAACAGTGAACGAGGAAGTCAAGGGGAGCACGTCTACAGAGTACCACTACCATTAAAAATGTCCAAAAGCACCAGCGCACAATCAAGGGCATATATCCAAGTCACCAGCTGATTAAAATAAGCAAGGGCTTTCATTGCATTTATCAGGTTTTCCGTAAGTCATATTTTTTGAAAAAGTATAGCTGACAATCATACACGAATGTGAATTTCAATCTCCAAGAAATGAATGTAATGTCGCAAACAAGCATAGAGACCTAACATGTGGGTGTGTGTGTCTTACTTCCAGACTGAGTTGCGGTCTGTGGGGTACTTGTTGAGGTTCTTGAGGAGCTCCAGCAAAGCCAGCTGGATGCACTCTTTGGTGGACACGTTGGTATAGCAGAGTAACTCATGCAGAGCTTCTCTGATGTCCCGAGATGAGTCCTGTATATAAGGAATTACATTATACAGGATATACACTATATGCAGTGGCTTGCAAATGTATTCATACCCCTGGAACTTATTCAAATTTTGTCAAGTCTGTGACATATTGAACATATTGATGACAAATTTAAATATTTTTAATTTGCATTTTATGTGAATAAGTAACACAAAATGGTACATGTAAAGTAGAAAACTGTAAAGTGGAAAGAAAATTATACATCATTTCCAGATTTAAAAACTGAAAAACTGAAAAGTGCAGTGCGCAAAAGTATTCAGCCCCCCTAAGTCAATACTTTGTGGAACCGCCTTTTGCTGTAATTACAACTGAAAGTCTTTTGGGGTATGTCTCCACTCCAATTGGTTGCATTAAAGAAAAAGGGGGCTGAATACTTT